>NW_024582431.1:2283601-2295140 GCF_018398535.1 Haplochromis burtoni
AAAAAACCCTGAATGACATGACTAAAAGGAAAAAAAGGGGAAAAAGGCACATTTAGGTTACAATGTATCGTTTATTTTAATGACTTTTCTCATTCCTTTCTTCATGTACCTCATCATGTATCTCTTAGTTCAAACTGTTCACAAGTAACTTCCACACAAAATTCAATAGCATGTGATTAAGGGTCACAATGTATACACGATGCCACTTCTTTTAAGGGCTCACAAGCTATAAATGGGAAACAATTGTGAAGAAAATGCTCTTAATAACAAAGAGAGAGATATTCTGATTTAAGTATCTAAAGCCCAACTGTAGATTTATTCAAGTGATAATTATTTTAAGAAGGAAGAAGAAGAGAAATTTATACAGACTGATTTTGGCATGTAAAATTTGTTGTTGTGTGCTTTAAAGGTGCTTTAAATCATTGCCAGGGATTTATTTCACATGAAAACTCACCTGCTTCAAAACACCAACCAAACTTGAAATTCTGAACTACTACGATTAAAATACAATCACCTTTAATCAAGATTGACACGTAGTGATGACGGAATGTCATCAGAAAATTTAGTGGAAAAACGACTTAGATCTTTCACAAAGTGACAAGAAAAAGGTACAAAAGCATCCAGAGACTTAAGATGTTAGTTAGCATTCAGAAGGTCATGTCAGTACCATGCAGTGCTTAAAGAGAGAGAGAGAGAGAGATTTAAGGGGAGGGACAGAGCAAGGCAGGAGGCATCAGTAAACAAACTGGGGGGTTCGTAGAGTCCGAGAGGTCATGATGGCTTCATCATGGCGACACAATCACAGCACTTACGTCAGTCCAAAATACCAAGGCAAGTAGGTGGAAAGACAATATATGGAACCCCCTCTCTGCAAGGATCTCCACTTGACTGAAGCCAAAAAATACATAACAGATGTACACTACTGTATATGTACAAGTTCCATAGGGGAAAAAATCCAATATTCATACAGTATATCAAATATGTCTGTTAACATTTTGGCGTCAGCTGGTATTATTGTAAACAGTGAAAGAGATTTGATTGAGATGTGTTTGTTCTGACTGTAAACACGGTACTTAAGTGTATCTGTAGTGCATTTGTTAACAGCATTAAGACAACAAATATTAGTGACAGTAATCAGGCACAGGTTCAGCACTCACGATGTTCAACAGATCTTCACGATATAAAAACCAACACTGTTCTAAAACCAACACAAGAGAGCGTTTTGTTTTTTTTCAAGCTACAGAGATGCACTGGGCTTTTGACCTGCTTCAAACCTTCAACCCTCTCCAGGTGGACATCCCTCCTATACTCACATAGCAAAGCAATCTGAAACTTTAGCTTGTTGTATGGCGTACATTTAACAGGTCCATATCACAAAGGTATAGTTGCACATCTTTCATTCTTTATGCTCTATGAGATTTTCTGAGCCTCAGGTGCTTTGCAACATCTACTCCTGTGGTCCAGATGAAGGTTTTTCTTCCTTAGTCTCCTCTTTTTTCTCATTCTTTTCACCAGTCTCCTCTTTCTCTGCCTCCACAGGTGCAGCGGACACCTCCTCCACCTTTTCCTCCGTTTTCAACTCCTGCTTTTCTGACATCTCTTTCACTTCTGGTTCTTCTTTCCTTTCAGTCTCATCTTCCAGACTGATCTTTTGTTCCTCCGTCTTCTCCTCTTTTGACTCGTCAGCATCTATCTTTGATTGCAAAGCCTGCTCCTCCTCATTTTCCCCCTTCAGCTTTGTCTGTTCTTTCAGCTGTATTTCTCCATCCTGCTGCTGAAGAGGTGTTTCCTCCTCCACTTTAACTTCGTCCACTTGTTTCGCAGCATCCGCCTGCTCAACACCATTGCGATCTTCCTCCACCGGCTTTGATTTGGAGAGGATATCATGCAGCTCAGGGGACATGAAGTAAGGCCTTTCAGAAGAGCCGTCATTTCTTTCCAAGTCCTCACCTTATAAGTGCATGGGTATGTTGTGTTTTTGAATGGGTTAATGGAAAATTAAGGGAAAATGAAAAGGTGAAAGAAAGGAATGTGTAGGGTTTAAAGTAAAGTGAAATTAATAGGAAAAATGAGACAAAGAGAAGAAAGGTCAGAAAACTGTTCGGAAGAAGACGAAACCAGCAGCTCACATTTAGACAGCTGTTTGTAAAAAAGGAAGAGAGGAAATGTGGATATTTGGCAAAAATTACTCACAGAAGCAGAGGAAAAGTGTGTCCACACACATAGCATACACACTGAAGAAGCCATGGGCGATGAGGTAGGATCCCACTACCACTGTCTAACAGGAGAAAGTCACACATGTCATTAAATGGCCACAGACAAACTGAAGACTAACACCAAAGCTTATTAATATAATTGTGCCTACCAGTATTGGGACCCAATAGTAGTTGAGAGATGGAGCAGCCTGCTCTACAGCTTTGATTCTTCCGGAGAAGAAGAAGAAAGAGAAAATCCCTATGCAGGAAAAAGGTGAATTAGTAGATCTACACTAGAAAGGCAGATTTTTCTCTCTGCAGTTGGATCTAAAAATAAAATTTAAAAAACTCTCTTACCAACAATGCCAACAATAAGGAGCTTCCCAAGGAACAGCAGGAAGTCGGTCACTTTATCTAAAACAGCCACCCTGTGCAGAATATGAGAATATGAGTGTTGAATTAAAACACGCTAAGAATAGCAAATAGTGAATAAAATATGAATATGAATGAAATCTCACCGAATAATGTTTCTCATGAGAAGGAAAAAGGCATCTCGAGCTGCGGTGCAGAAGTTTTTTCCATAGATTGCAATCTAGAGGAAAAAAATTTAAAAAGACGATCGTGAAGCGCTTTAACGGTTGAGACGGTCTGTCAGGCCGCTGTGTCCAGTTACAGGAACTCACCATGATGTACGCATTTCTGTTCAGGAACTTGATACATTTCTCCAGACACCAGAAGCAGCACTTCAAGCAGCTTAGCAGAAACTTAGCAAATTTGTTTTGAGCACCTTAGAAGCAGGAACAGTTTATGATAACATAAGAATCAAGTACTTTACGTGCAAAACTTGCAGTTTGCATGCATATTTAACAGTCTGTATCAACAACGTAAATGCATATAAACACAGAGTTTAATTATAAGACAATAAACAGAGACCAAAAGGCAAATGCAACATGTTATAGCTCACCTTTTAACTTGTGATCCAGATACTCCAGAAGGACCCTGATAACTTGGACTAAAGACAGGATGAGAGAGCCAAAAGCCAGAGAGCCTGTGTGGTATCTAATCAGCACAAGGAAACAGAGGCCAGTCGTGAGCATCAGTCATTCTATCTTAGGGTAACAAAACTTTAAACATTTTGGAGAAAACTTCCTGTCAGCGTTGTAGATATCTTACCATGTAAGCCTTTCAAGCTGCGCTAAAACAATTCTACAAATAAAAAAACTGTTATTATTAAAAATGTATTTTCTAACCTTAGGGCCCTTCCAAGAGAGGAGAAGATGGGGTAGGCAGGGATATCCTCAGGCTTCTTGAAGGCCCAGTAATATGATGCAAATGCACCCGACAGAGTGACTTGGCCCAAGGCCGTCACAAAGTTTGCACACCAAAAGAAAAGGAAGACGTTGTAGAACTGAAAGAGGATTAGGTATTTATGGTAGAGAGTCTCACCACCATAAAAAGCAAACAGGCACTCTGCATCTGGACACACAAGTGATGCATTGGAGGAGTTGAATGTCTTTGAACAAGAGAAAGAGAGAGAAGGGGCATATTGTAAGACATCTTTCGTTCTGTGATCTATGCTGCTGTGCAGGTAAACAGGTGCTTGTTTACAACCAATAACTTTGCCACCTTGCCACCTACAATATCTTTAGCAGGCTAATTTAACAGAACAGTGACATTTAGAAGCATACCTTGGGGTTACAGGTCTCTCGTGAGAATGGGCAGTCAGAGGTGTTGAAAACTTTGTACACCTGCTCATTAGAGGTGGATAAGAAGCTGTTCAGACATGTCAAGGAGAAGAATGCAAAGTACATCCTTGCTTAAAAGTCATGCTATACCTGCTACCGTGATGAAAGGAGACAATTAGGTTCGGATTATCTTTGATTATCATAGACAACTGAAAGGATACACTGCAGTAATGGCCCAGTAAGCGATCACCACAGCCAGAAGGGCAAAGGTCAGCAGTGGGTAGAACAGCGATGACATAACGTGGCCAACAGCTCTGACAAAGAAAATGGTATACATTTTTTTTTTTAAAAACGTCATGTCAAAATTCACACAAAATTTGTTAAATGTGTCCAACACATTTTTTTTAATACATTTGTTCTAAGAGTGCAATACTGTATAGCAGGAGAGGTAAAGCTGATTTACAATGATGTTTTATTGCTAAGGAAACAAATGTAATTAATCTTTTAGCACCAGCAATGATTACAGCATTAACATATTATTGCCTAACACTTGCTGGGACAGAAATAGTTCATGCATATCTTATGAATGCATGTGCAATAGTCCACTGAGCTACATTTGGTCTTCGGGTTTGTCATACAGGAAATATCTGATTCTTAAGAAGTGACGTACTCTGCTACTTTTACCCACTGGTGGTTAATTTTGTCTGTTTTATCTCAGCTGTTTAACACTAGACAGGCGTACTCTAACATAACAGCTGGCAATTAAATTAATAAAACTCCATCTGATTTCTAGTCATGCCAGGCTAGAGACGAGATGTGCAACATTAAAGCTGCATACCATAAGATCAAAACAGCGAGGGATAATTCTCATCTGATCTACTGCTAACTTTTTAAATATGTGAGCACATCTGGTTACTTTTTAATTTTAACCAGGAGAACAGACCAGGGAGATCCTGGTGTAAATCACATTTCACACTGACCTGCTGGCCTCTTTGATGAGGGCAATGGCAATCATTATTCTCTTCCTGAGGAAGATGAGTAGCAGGATGATAATGAACTCCACAATAGCCAGGATAATCACTGCGAACAGAACACAACAGATTAATGGGATTTGTCAACTCTTCATCCACAGACATGCTAAACAATGAAAGTGTGTCTGTGCTTACTGAAAGCCAGCCAGGTCTGCCTGATCTGCAGGTAGACAGAGAAGTCCGTCTGCAGGCCCAGGTCACGGATGGTGACATCAGCACCAGGCTCACCCTTCAAGCTGGCAAACTCCATGTAACAGTGGAAAATGCCTAAAAATGGACAAGTTAATTGGCTGACCTTTTTTTCAGTCAGAACAATCTTTAACTTTGTCAGAAGCTAAGGACTTACCATAACCAATGACTAGGATAACCAAAATAATCATGATCCAGACCATGATGCCAGCCAAGAATCGCAGCAGGACGATGAAAATCAAGCTGACGACCATGGCTATCACCAGACCGCTGGACACATATTATGGTTAATGACTTGGTGATGAAGGTGTTCTGTCTATATATTCTGGTTTTATATCCTAATTTATAAGTTATGTAGTTCTGTGATTGAACATTTAGTCTATTACTGTGATAGCAGAGAGTAGGGAGACTTACAGTAATATCCAATGCCAAGAATGAGTGTAGTCCTCAAAGATTCTCATGGCAACCTGACGAGCTTCCACAGCTATATTTGACTTCCTGTAACAAAATGAAATGAGTCTAAAAACATGACCATATGTATCCTTAAACATTTAACTGTCATATTAGAAATATTATGTTTATTAGAGAACGGATGCTTAAAAAGAACCCCATGTTGTATAGAGCCCTAAAAGTCACAAAATATAAGAAAAGGTTACTCAAAAAGTCAGAAATGGTCATGTAAACAAACTGATCTTCTTCTTCTTCTGCTTTTTCTTTCAGCTGCTCCCTTTACAGGTCACCACAGTGGATCTGCCCCCTATCTCTTCTGTCACACTAACCCTCTTCATATCATCCTTCATTACCTCCATTAACCTTGTTTGAGGCCTCTTCCTCTTTTCCTTCAACCTAGCAGCTCTATATTTGTCATCCTTTGCCCAATGAATCCACTGTCTCCTCTGCACATGTCCACATGAACCGATCAATTACTGAAATATATCATAAGCTCTCTGCTATTTTAACACATTTTCAGAAACATTTTGTCTTTTCAGTTTACCACCATTCTGCAGCTGTCTGTAAAATCTTACTAAAACAATGAAGAGGACTGTTTTGCCTGCTACACACGGCTAAACACTAACTTCATTTAGTAGTGTTGCCCTGACATGATATGACTTCAGAGTGACTACCCATAGGTTAAAAAGGTTTAAGAGACACAAGGCTTCCTCCAAAGGTTGACTGACCTTCATCAGAGGCTACAAGGATGTTTTGGGGTTTTGTTCAGTTATTTCTTGTTATATTTCACAGGACTTTGCTTTATTTTGTTCAAGGGAATTCCTTGTGTTGCTTTTGTGCACAGACTCAGTAGTTTTGGACCTTTCTCCTAACTATTGTCTGTACTGTTTGCTATGCTGATGAATCACTACCCTATGATCTCATGCTAGGTCATTTATGATCTGGATTTTGGATTTTACACCACTTCCAGTGTTCCAGTGATGTTAGTGCTACAGTTTTAACCTCTGAATATTTAACATTTAACATTAGCTGTCCAATAACCTTTTGTTAGTTTTGGACATCTATACTGAGGAACTAATAGACTAAGATTAAGAAAACAAGCATAGCTGTCACCAGACGAAATAATTAAGTTATAAATTTATATGAAATTTATATGAAAACATATCTGACATAATATGCCACATACAATTTAGTATTGGAGCATGAAGCTATCCAGCTCTAGGAAGCTGTCAGCTGCAAGAAAACAACAGGAAGTATTACTCATAATCTTCTTGAATAACATACAGGGAGCAGTGAAAACCTCTCTGCAGTGAGAGCAGGAAGGAAAACAGTAACACAAGGACCTTCTGAGGTAAACACAAATAGAGCAGAACTGAAGCACACAGAGGCTTCAGCCAGGGTCACTGCAGTGAGATGTAAAGGGAGACTGATAAGCTGATATGCCTCATGTCTAGCATGATAAGTGCCAAGGTCATTGAAAACAAGCAATCATTCACTAAACAGCAGTTGGACAGGGCTGAAAGAGTCTTATGCTTACAGCTTAAGGCTGATATTGAATTAATAAATTAATCATCAAACTAGCTAATCAAACATTAAATTTAATGAACAAAGAAGAACAAATATGAAGGAAAAGTTTCACTTGGTCAAACTCATTTCACACACTTTGTTGTTTATGTTTTATGGGTTTAGGACAACATAAAATAGCAACATGCTGCACATACATGTTGCTATACAATGAAAAACACTCACTTTGATGCCTCCAGCACATCACTGGCATTGACAGTGCCACTATTTCCGTCATCGAAAGTCGTCTCGTTGCCCACCACCACAACACCACCTTTTAATGTTGCCAAAGCAGGAAGGCACCGGCGTGTGACTGTGGAGGGAGGGGTTTTTATTAGTTTCACTTTCCTGCAGAAACAAAAGTCCTTTAAAACAGTTTAACACAGAGAATCTCACTTACAGGCTTTACTGGGCATCAGCATAGCTGGGCACAAGCCATCTTTAAGGATCTCTGGCGGACTCTGAATAACAGAAAACAGTCAATTTACTTCACATTTAGCAGAACCCCTTGAAACGTGTACAATATGAATAATCTAATTTTTCAATGCTTACCAGTCCAGTGAAGTCCACGCCTTCCTTGCAGTATTTTTTGTAGTATTCCTGGTCATCTTTATTTCCTACCTTGGCTTTTATCAATGTAAGATGCCTATTAGGACAGCTTTCCACGCATAACTGCACACATGTAACAACAAAGACATTAACATTTAACTGCGTAACTTCAACACTTTAGAGTAGACTGAGAACAACTTAAAATAAAGTGAGTAATGCTTCTGACCTGTGTGGTGGGACACTGAAACTCCAGCAGCACAAGAGGGCTGGCACATTTCAGGATGTTGAAGTAGAACAGAAGTGGTTTCTTCCTGTTGTGTCACAGTGAAATGACAATGTTATTAGGTCTTCATAGACGATAAGGATGCAGTCATTGTAATATAACTCTATGGTTTCTGAAGTCTTGATTTGAAGTCCTATTTTATCCATTGTCTTTTAGGGAACTTTATTTCTTCTGCAACTGTGATCACCATCTTTTGTGGTTTGGTTTTGTTTTCTGGTCACCTTTGGATTTCGCTATCGATTAGTGTATCTACAAAAGAATGCCTAATTTTTTCCTCTGTACCAGAGGAAAAACCTCATCACAATGTTGCTAAGAATAATGGTTTTTTTCTGGCCTTTTTCAACTTTTATTTGATAGACACAGTGAAGAGAGGACAGGAAAGCAGGGGCAGAGAGAGAGGGGAAGACATGCGGGTTGGACTCGAACCCGGGCTGCCCGCCCGCTCAACACTTGTCAGAACATTCAATAAACTCTCCAGTTAGAATTAGAATAGAAAATTTGATTTGATTTCTTGCAATTATTTCATGGTTCAGGCTGAGTAACATACAATTAAAGTACCAGTATTTCCTCCAAACAAATCCTTTGGTGTGCTGTTAGTAAAACAGGCCATATCACTTGTAAAATAACTGCATTTGCTGACTGCTACAGTGGCCTGTGTTGATCAAAGTGGCCACACAAGTAACTCTGAACATTTCTTAAACTGTTGTGACCACCTGCATTCATCATAAATAAATGTAAGCACTAAATAAAGAGTATGAGATTAAAGCAATTATTTTTATTGTTGTTATTATAGTATTATCATACTTAAGATCATCCAATTATAGAAGGTTTCCAAGAACACAAATGCTCTTTTACACTGTAACTTACTCCAGAGGTGTCCCAGCTTGTCCGCAGAACTGACCTCTGCTGTCTGTGGGATAAATGACTTTCCTGGGGTCCCCTTGAGACCAGGCTGCAAAGAGAACATCAGGAAGTAAAGAAATAAAATACCATCTTAAATTCCTCATGAGCACGCTCCTTTTATTTAATGCTTAAATAAAATAAACATCTTCTAATACATTTAGAAACTCAGATATATGAACATTTCTGAATTAAAGTCTGAGTTTAAAAAAGCTCCTGGTCTTAAATTAGACAACAGCCTCATGAAGGAGTTAAAAAGAAAGACTGAGAAAGTAGACCCACACAGTATTGTGACTTTAATGTGTAAACACCTTCCAGCCTTGACAGCATACACAGAGTGTGGGACAGACTGGCGTGATCCTCAGTGTAAGTCATAACATAAAAATAAAACATGTTGCGTAACGCTTATCTATTTCATCTAACTTTGGCTTCAGCTATATTTCCTTCCACTGGGTGGTGTCTGAGGCATTTCCTGGTTTTCCTAAGCTGCAGTCTTATAAAGTCCCTAATAAGTTGCTAGATAAGTCCTGTGAGGTTGGGAATATGTGTTATAATTTAACAGTAAATGTACATTGTATGTTTTGCTTGAAAACCGATGGCCACTTATGTTGCTTTTCAAAGGTATTGGTTGTAGTGGGGGCTTGTGATTGGGTGGAGGGAATGTAGCCGATATGCAAGACTTCAAGTCGCAGATAATGCAAATAATTACTTTGTAAACAGATGTTGTAGTACGTGCAGTAATCAGTGTGCATGATGCACAATAAACAGGCAGGTGTTTTGACCTAAATAACTTTGCCAATGGTTGAATTTTCACAAATTTTTCCAAAATGCAAGTAGCTGGGAGCTGTTATTGGTAGTGTTACCTCTGTGGTGCCTAATGATGAGAAAACCTTTGGAAAAATCACTCTCACTTGTTTATTCTGGCTTCGAGCTCATTAGTAGCTTTCTGTCTCATCAAACCTCACAATGGAGGAGAGCGGCACAGAGATGTTGAACAGGATGTTTTACTTCCTTCTTTGAGGCAGAAGAATTACAACCAGTCAGAAACTATTTTATTTATAATTTGGCTTATGTAGACTGGCTACTGTAAAAACAGGCATTTTCACACGACTTGGACTACATGTTAAAAAAGTTCATCTCACTCCACCCAAGGTAGTGCCTCACTTCCCACTTCTGATTAATAATATTAGACACCACCCATGAACAAATTTTGTATGGTAAAAAAACATAACAACCTAAATATAAATAATCCTCAGAACACACTATAGTGATGAGAGATCAGTCTTACCAATGATACCCACAGCAAAGTACCCCAGCAAGGCTAAGATGAAGAGTATACAGCAGAGGATATCTGTGCAGCCCCTGAGGAAAGAAAAGAGGAAGGGAAAGCAGGTGCAACATGTTGCCATTAAAGTCTGCTATATACAGCCGACAGCAAAAGATCACCAGTAATCAAAGCAGACGTCTCACCTGTTGTGGATCGGCCCTTTGAAGTTTGGATCAAACTTTCTGGACTCCCCTGTGGACGAAAACAGAACAACAGGTTTAGTAATGCCTGTTATTAGAAATTAGACTTCAAACAATGGCTTTCAGTCTGTTGATACTTGACAAAGGCTGCGGTGAATTGATCCCAAAATTAAACCTGGGGAAATGAAACCCGAGGTTTCCTTAATTTGTTCTCATTTCAGAGGTATTTTTTGATTAATGGTCGTCTTTTAAAATGTAAACCACAACCACAGCTGAGAGCGGCCAGAGACAGAGGTGATATTGCCGTCCTGAAATATGACAAATTAATTGTTAAACCGAGGTCACAGAACGCCGGAATTAATATTTAGACTTCAGCAATGTTGCCATTTGTAGCTGTTGAGATCGATCGGTCTGCAAATGTTGGATCCTATACTTATTCCCGGATTCTCCGGTAAAGATTTTTCAGTGGCTCATGTCAATATTTGTAGCCTTAAATATAAGGTTCAGGAAATTCAGTCACTGTTGTCAACAAATACGATAAGTGTGCTGGCTATTTCCGAGACACATTTAGATGCTGCCTTTGAGAATAATAAATTTGAAATAAACGGTTATAAGTTGTATAGGAAGGACAGAAACAGATTTGGAGGGGGTGTAGCCCTATACATTAATGATAATATGGCAAGCAAACTACGTATGGACTTAATGTTTAACGACCTGGAAATTGTGTGGGTTCAGTTACACCCGCTCTATGGCAGGCCTGTATTAGCAGGTTGCTGCTATAGACCCCCAAGTAGTAATATGTTGTATGTAAAAAAGAGATTGTTTGGGCCGCAGGAAGACTAGCACCACTGTTGTGGAAGATAAATGGGGTTCACTTATGAAGATAATAAACAAATAAACAAATAAACATCTGCTGAAAGAAGTGGAGCACAGTGGGGCAGTGGTTAACTCTGTTCCCTCACAGCAAAAAAAAAAAAGATCTTGCTTTCAAAGCTGGCGGCCTGGGGCTTTTCTGTGTGGAGTTCATGTTCTCCCTGTGTTTGAACTGATTTTCTCGGGGTACCGTGGCTTTCTCCCACAGTCCAAATCACATGTTTGTGGTTCGGTTAACTGGTGATTCTAAAGTTGGTGTAGGTGTAAATGTGAGTGTGAATGGCTGTTTGTCTTTCTGTGTTATCCCTGCACTGGACTGGTGACCCGATGGATGAATGGACAACAGTCAGGTCG
>NW_024582431.1:2301017-2303627 GCF_018398535.1 Haplochromis burtoni
GAACGAATCTGTGAAATGCTGGAAAGAGTAACTGAGGAAAACAAAGACATGTTCTTATTAGGAGACTTTAATATCAATTGGTCAGCTCCTTCTTGTCCTTTAAGGAAAAAGATAAGTTCATCAGCGTCGGCTTGTTGCCTGTCTCAGATGATCACCATTCCCACCCGGGTCACGGTCAACGCAGGAGGTCATAGGTCATCATCATGTATTGATCACTATATATACAAATGTTCCTGAGCATTGCTCTAATATTGTTTCTATTCCAGTTGGTTATAGTGACCATAATCTTGTAGGTTTGACCAAGAAAATGAAACCACTGAAAACTGCACAAAAGATTATTTTTCATAGATCATACAAAAATTTCAATGCAGATAAGTATATTAATGACGTAAAAGAAATTCACTGGACTGACATCTGCCTCGAGAGTGACCCTGATATGGCATTATCTATGTTTATTGAAAACTTTTGCTACCTGGCTGACAAACATGCCCCCTTAAAAAGATTTACTGTTAAAAAGAACTACGCACCTTGGTTAGATAATGAACTTAAGGCTGCAATGTCAGAAAGGGATATAGCAAAAGCAAGCAATAAGTCTGTCAGTCCACAAGAGTGGGCAAGATATCGCGAGTTAAGAAATCAAGTAACTAAATTGAATAGGCGCAAGAAGAAAGAATATTATCAACTTAAGCTCAAGGAGGCCAATAAGGACAGCAAAAAGGTGTGGAAAGTTTTAAATAATATAATGGGTAGAGATCTTGCTCCGGTGATGTCTCACATCTACACGGGTGGTACGTTTATAAGTAAAGCTAAGGACATAGCCAATTATTTTGTGAATTATTACAGCAATAAAATAACAAATTTAAAATCTAATATGAGCAGAGGCGATCCCACCTTATCACGTCGTCTTATACAGGATGTTATCATGAATAATAAGCAATGCCAATTTAAGTTTGAGGCAGTGAATGTGGAGATGGTAGAGCGCTTATTGATATCACTTCCTGACGATACATCCTCCGGCTCTGATAACATAGACAGTAAACTGCTCAAAGTTGCAGCCAAGTTTGTGTCCCTTCCTATATGTCACATATTTAATAGATCTTTGGCATGCAGCTTATTTCCATTGCAGTGGAAAGAATCGAAAATAATTCCCATTCCTAAAAACAAGAATGACGTTTTTAATGGTGTCAATAGCAGACCTATTAGTCTACTCCCCGTTCTAAGTAAAATTATGGAGAGGATTGTCTATGAACAAATTCAACATTACCTAACAGAAAATCAGTTACTCACTCAGTTTCAACATGCCTACAAACCTGGTTATTCCACCAGTTCAGCTCTCATTCACATGACAGATAACTGGTACAAATATCTAGATAATGGGAATTTGGCCGGGGTGGTATTTTTGGATTTTAGTGCTGCATTTGATTTGATAAATCATGATCTTTTGATAGATAAACTAAAATGTTATGGATTTTCACGCTCTGACACTGACCGGTCAGCTATCTGAGACAGACACATGTCAAAAGATCTGGGAGATACAGCTCAATATAAATTCACAGTATAACAGTGTACTTGTACAACATTACGTTTATGGGATACACTGTCTATATTAATCATACAATTTTAACAACTTTTAAGGGCATGGTTATTTTTTTAATTTAAATTTTCTTGGAATTTATTTTGATAAGGGGCAGAACAACTACACCAAACATGTATTAAAAGTTAACAACACAGGTATACAATTACATTGTTGGGCTTTGCTTTTGGATTGTGAATAAAGTATATAAGATACATTTTTGTATTACAGAAAAATAATATATAATTTACAGCTATTTTGAGAGTCCATAATGATTTTTCATAAATATTTTATGGTCTTCACCAAGACTCCCGTCTTTCCATTTGCTCCCATTCCCTGTGTTTCTTGTCCCCTGTGTACGTCTCTGTGTTTGTGAGTTTGCCTCGCCCATGTGGGTGAGGCACCTCAACAACTTGCACATCTGCATCCCATCATTCATCGGCCTCTTCAGCTACCCAGGAGTTTCACTCAGATTTCTATGCCATAATGTTTGGCAGCAGAAAATCTTTGGCCCTCTTAGATGTGTTTAGTTCTGTCAATGTGATTTTTAAAGGGGACCTAATATAATTTCCCCTTTTTTTCTGTAAAATAGTACATACTGCATTACTACTACTTTATTAATAGGTAAGGGAGCTTGTTTCTTCGAAAGGAAAAACAAAGGGTATGCCTCAAGAATAAGATAAAAAATTATAAATAAACATTATTTGAAGCAATGAATCATGCAAAGCTACTCTAATAAAGTGCATAACATAGGCAGCTGGGAACAAGCATAATGTGTCAAGATTTATCCTCCTTTCTTGGCTTATTAGTTTAACAGCTCACATGCCTCCTTCTTCTGCAAAACTCCATCCTAACCTTCAACAGCCAGCCTGAGTCACAGGTCATTATTTTTCACATTTAACAATTGACCCCTTTTAGCCTTCATTGCTGTGTCTTGTCTTCATATTTCATTTTTGCTGAAAGCATAGAATTAAAAACTCCCGGTGAAGCAAAAATGTTGCACAGTGTTGTTTCTCAGTAATTTGTATCTGCTGCAT
>NW_024582431.1:2304880-2313861 GCF_018398535.1 Haplochromis burtoni
TTAATGTTTAAAATAATACCAGATTGATTATATGGGTCTTGGACTGCTGACTGGAAAATAAGCAACCTGATTGCTCTGACAGCTTTGGCATCAAATATGCAAAAAATCAGGAAAGGACCTTTTTTTTATGCAGGCTGGCGAATTACCTTTTCCATCATATTTTGTCATTCCGGTGCTGTTTTGCTCTCAGTTTGTGTCACGGATGGTTTTACAGATACGTCTCAGTGTTCTGTGTTCTGTTGTTGTTTCTTTAAAGGTCCTTCCTGTATAACAGTGCTTGCGTGTCCTCTAGCTTCTTACTCTTCACTTCCTTATTTTAGATTTCAAAGCTCTGCCTTCACCTCCAATTCCCTCTTTTACTCTGTGGGTTTCCTCCTTGCAAAAGCTGCGTCAGCCCAATTGCAGCAAAGAAGTATCGATGGAAAAATTGAGACAGGATATCGAAATAAACAGAGACTTGTGGCACCTGATAACTGCCAAAGCTGCCAAAAACATGAACTAAAAACTAAAATGTGCCAGTTTTATACATCTTGCTGCAGAGAGTGTTTGCTTCAGTTGTGGGTGCTTGTTCTCACATCAAAACAGTCTTTAACCCCAACACATAATGGTTATTTCAGACTTCAGCTCAGTTCACTGAATCAACAAGATAAGCTGTGTTTTACAGAGTGTGCCTGCATGTGCTGCAGCTGCACCGCCACCTGTAAAAAACAATTTCTCACCCCTGAGCTACTGTGTCGTTTGTTCTTAAAATTTTAGCCGACTTGCCCTCTTTCTGTTTCCTCGGCGTCCTGTTTTGTTTTATCAGCTTGTTACCTCATTCTGAGTGCAGAATGGGGTCTCAGTGGTTTCAAACGGAACAATGAACAAAGCCATCATAACCACAGTCATCCAATGGCAAATGTTGATGCATTGCGCATGTCTGACATATACACAGCAATGAGCTGATAAGCACATCAGAGATAACGCCATCCCACTCTGGTGGCACATGACCACCTCTGCTGGCATGTGACAGATTACAGTGGAAAAACATTCTCAGTGCAACATTATGAAAACAGTTTCAGAATCACATAATGAAAGAATGCTTCATCTCAAATACACACTCAGTGTTAGATTGTAACAGTGTGGGAACATTTTATGAACTGAAACGTGACAACATTCTTTAAACACTCTCGGAATGGTGCAGTTAGAACATAAAGTCTTAGCTAAACTATTAATTTAACAGGAAGTTTATCTGAAATTTAAAAAACCCCTAAAACATTCTCAGTACATTTGATTACATTTTTTTCTTCATAAATAGCTATATAATGGTAAAATACACTAATAAAATAAAATAATAAAATAAAATAATGGTAAAACTTACACCACTAGTTGAGTTCCTGGGGTTACAGGTTAATGAATCAACCTTTGTGAAATTCTCAAAGCTAACCAGTGCACTTTGCTAACCACCGGTGGTGCAACGTGTGAACACTTGTGGTTGTTCCAAAGCAAAGAGGTTCTCAGTTCAAAGCCGATGGCTGGATGGAGTTTTAGTGCATTGAATTTACACATTCTGAGACTCTGGCACAGCTTCCCATGTGATCATGTGCTGGGTCACTTTAACATGCTTGCTGTTTTGTTTTGTGTTTAACTTACTTTTAGTCTGGTCTTAACTTGAGACTTGAAATATCTCAGTCTTTTAAAAATGAGAGGAAACTTGACAAAAAGAGGATGAAAAGAAACAGACAAACAAAGTGGCAGGCTTAAAAAGCATCTACAGCAGATGCACACTATCTGAAGGTCATGTCTTTAAGAATTAGCCAAAAATCGAGCAAAGACCTGACACAAAACCCGAGAGATGTATCTGCCCCTGAGCTATTTTAAGTAATTACAAGAATGCAGGTATAAGAGAGTTCAGAGTGCGCTGAAGAATAAAGGCCATCATGTCAAATATTAACTTTCAAACCCATGAGAATAGTGCAAGTTCTGTTTTTGCCTTACATACTGTATCCCTATGAATGTTTGCAGATGTTTTGATAATTTGCCACACCCATTTCTCATTTTTCTAGCAAAATATAAACAAATGAAGGGTGACTTTAGCCTTGGGCACAATATTGTATCTTGGCCTCTTCTGCAAATAGACATGACCACAAAAATCAGCCTTGTTCTTATGAATCAAGCATTTTAACCTGTATTAGCACTGACATACATCGATTTTTTTAAGAACAGTAGTAGTAGATTCGCCTTTTCTCTTCAAACGAAATGAGTAGGGGCCACTGGGGACATAATTTTGAATGATCTACACATACGTAGCACCTTTTGAACCTTTATTAGGATCTACAACCCACTTTACAGTGTGTTTCTCATTCATAAATTTACCAATGATAGCAGAGCCGCTAAGCCATAGCACCTGAATGGAACGGAGCTCAAACTGCCAAACTGTTATAAAGCTATTGGTGTAAGAATATTTATTCTGGGCAAGAATACTGTAAAAGAAGAGTTGCAATAAATAAATAAATAAATAACAGAGTGTTTAGATATTTCTTCTCCAGCATTTATTATTGTTGCTTTTTAGTTTTACCCCACACAGTCTGCTATCACTACTAAGTTTCCTCTGTCTCTCTTCTGAAGATAAACATTAAGAGATTCTCCCTTCAGCCTTTCATTTGTAGGGCCATCTGTGAATGTGAGACACAGCTCCATTAGAGCTGGAGGAACAGGCGGCTCTTTGCCTGTTTTGTCCATAAAACAATCTCTGATTGTGCTGAAAAGCGTGCGAGCAGATTTGTTCTTCTTGTTGTTGTGTTCAGGCTGCCAAATATCGTGTAAGTCGTCTTGTTCGTTTATGTAATTGGCAAAATTAATACCATATAGGTTCACTGATGTCAGTCTGCCACCTTAAACACATTTTTAAAAAGGTTAAAAATACATACATATATTTTTTTCACTTTGGTAACCGGATGTCCTCAGGTACTTCATTACACAGAACCTAGGCTGTGAAAATGTATAAGGCCCTTCAGATCTCAGGTTCAGGTCAGTAACGGGTTAAAAGCATCTGTCAATGATCCAGCCTTTAGTTGTATAGTACTGTGTGTGACTCTGCGTGTATTTGTTTGTGTGCGTGTATGTGTGCGTGTTTAAGGGAGAGATGATGTCATGACTGATGATGTGCTAATGGGCCCAAAGGGGTTATCAGATGAACCTTTCCCTGCCTACCTTAATGGGATAGTGGCTACTGTGGTTGTGCATGATTGTATGTACACTCACAGACTGCATACGCAAGGAGACATTCTGAATATATCTCATCACAAGAGCGCTTATCCCTGAATTTTTTATCTTTATATTCCAGGCACGCAGATTCATTGAACATCATTACAATACAGGACAGAAGCCACTCTGTGTAAAACTGTTCCTGTACTGTGCCAAGCAGCTGTAACTGCTTCAAATACTCCTCCTGAAGCCACTAATGAGGTCAGTGGAACAAGGAAACATACTAAAGTCTTTTTAAAGGAGATACATAAATCTGTCATCCACTGGCTTTGATCACTGTCTCTTGTTACTCCTCAGAGTCGCTACTTTTCACATCAAGAAAAAGCAGATTTTCCAAAATCAACTAAATCAATGATCATCAAAAATGACGAATATCGTCAGCAGCATCTCTGTCTGTGTACAGAGCTGTATGTGTGTGTGTGTGTGTGTTTGTGTTTATATCCCAGCTTGATATTGACTGAAAATCACTTTCCTAAATCTGTTGAGTGGGTAGTACAGACAAGGCTGAACACAGGCGAGGTAGAGCGGGTTGTGGCCTGCCTGCAAGCACGCACACTTTCGTAGACATGGAGGAAATGTGGCAATAGTAGTAAGAAGCCAGTGATTGCTTACAGTTTAAACTGAAACTCCAAATAAAAACTCATGTTTAAGGAGCTGAAATGTGTATTGTACATTGGTGTCGTATAAACCTTTATCTTGAGTTTAAAGGGCTTATGGTCTTTGACCCTTGAGTCATGGGAGAGGACAGTTGAGGAAAACAGATCACTGTATAGCAACAGGAAAACCACAAGGAAATGGCCCACTATGGGAGTTGACTGGAGAAGATGTGGATTTAACATTTCAATTTGCATTGTGAAATAAGGAATAGCTCAATAGTAAGGCAGTATTAGGGCTGTTTTCCCAATGCATGAGGATTGTGGTTTGGTTTTTAGCCTTCTAAGAACAACCTTTCATGTAATAATGTAGACATGGAGTATTAAAGAAAGAATAACAGTGGTTACAAAAACTTCATGACTCAACAGTCCATATGAATAACAACCCTGCCCAGACCACGCCAGGCTGCTGTGGGCTGCTAACTTGGTGGTGGTGGAAAAAATGCATGTGTGGCACATAATAATCTGCAATGAGTCATACGTTTGACTGACATAGAAGATGATTTTTCCACACTAAGTGTACGAAAATGTAATAAATAGACAAAAGCTGTGAACATCTGTGAAATGTATGTGTTTGCAAAAGGCTGTGTGCATCTGTGGATGAAGCAGCCATATGTCAATCTACAAAATACCAAATGGTTATGGAGCCCAGGAGACAGCATATGTGCTCTCCTTCTCCACTCTGCTCTGTTTCTGTGTGTTCCTGCAGTACAGAATCGCCTCCATATAAAGCCTAATAGGGAAAAACCCGGCAACCTAGTTCTGTTTATTACCCCTAATTAACCGAAAGAGCAATAATTAACTACCTTTAGTTTTTGTTCGATTTTTTTTTTTTTTTAGCTATATTTAGTTTGTTATACAGGCTGTAATTTAATGACAAATAAACGACTCGTTTAGAGTACGCATTCTACACCCGCTGTGTAATGCAAACTGAATAATTAAATGCAACTTAAAGGGCGTTTTCTCAGAGTTTAAAGATAAATCGGGGAAAAAAATAGTCCGGTTGCTGAAAATGTGGATAGCTCCAGATCTGCATGACACTCATGAGGTCCACACCCATCCATCCATTGCAGTCATTGTTTCCATTTCTTCCCCCGTTTAAAGAAAAAAGAAAGAAAGATCGAAGAGAAAGCCGTAAAACAAACTGTTCTTACCGTATTTGGGGTCCGGGTTTTTCTCCTCCATCTCCATTCTCACGCACTGCTGCTTGCTGCTGATCAGACCTAACCCAGGACAGTTTCCATGGAAATGTCGAGGCAAAAAAACATCAATAACAGTGACCGACTGCAACAGCCACACAGCAGACTGAAGACGGAGACCACCCCCAAGCCAAATTGGAGCAAAGCGCATTCCAGTCTAACGGAAAGGAGAGCCAGCCAATGAGAGACCGGGGCCTGCTGACCGACAGCTGCTGCAGCCACTCAGGATTACCCTGACGAGGACAAAGGCTGTGCAATGGAATGTGTAGAATTTAAAGACCAATGTACTTTTAAAGAACATAACGCATTCAGAAAGATTATTGTTTCGCAATTATAGCATAATACGGTAATTATTTTAAGTTATTTATTTTGTCTAAACATCATTACGTCGTTTGCTGAGAATCGAAGAGAACTACTTCCCAAAGAAGACGCATACAAAGAGCACGGTGATGAAAAATACATTTTTGTCAAATTTACCTCAAATTAATGAAACTTTCCGCCCCATAAAAATGAAATTTTATTGGCAATCTTCTCTTCAAAAGAAAAAGTATCAACTGGGATTCTGCCACCGAGAGAAAATCCAAATTTGTCAATACAGTCCCCCCAGTCTCTGTGTTTACAAGTAAACGTGGCTTAAATGTGCAAATCTCTGAGAAAATTCTCTTTAACCTATGTATTTTGTATCATTGCTAGTAAGTGATTGTTCTTCCACCAGCACAGTCGTGTAGTCTGAGAAATGATGTTTTACTAAGAAATAAGTAAGATAATTATTACCATTTACTGACTCATAACATGGGAGACTCAAGCTTATAGAAAAGTGGAGTAGGAAACTCATGCATACCAAGAAGATGCTATGACCTGGAGACATATTTTCATCAGAAGGGTAAAGGGAGAAGGGCCTCACTGGCAAAACTGCTGGCCTGCTGTTTCTTTGCTCCACGCGGGAGGTATTGACATTACAGATATGCTGTGTTACACAAAACCAATTTTCACATTCTTGGAAAGATTAATTAATGATTGAAAGACGAACAGTTTGGAAAGACTGTAATGCATCTTCACATTGCATAATAGGCTCCAGCCTTTGGTTCCAAAAGTGTCATGTAAAGGTTTGCCAGGAAAACAATAAATAATTAAAGCGTTTGGCACGTTATCAGGTTACTTATGAAAAGCGTGAGGATGTTTTTTTTATTGCTTTTTAGTACAATATGCCAAACAAATAAACTGTAACATGCAACATTTTACAAAGCTCACTGGTATTTCTTTCTTTTTAAAATTTGTAAATATATAGGTTGAGATTTCATTTAATTGGCTTTTTTCTGTGAGCAGGAAAAACATCAAAAACATTTATATATGCACATTTACATTTTACAGATTCATTTCTTTGCCTTTCTTCTTTATATTACCCAAACTTAAAAGTTACAGTGTAACCTACATATGTGCTTCTTGTCACTTGTAAAACTTCAGCGCAGGGTCAACATTCTGCACATGGCTCATTTTACCGGCCAATGAGCTCGAAGGCTGGGCCAACACCTTCCACACCCCTAACTCATCCATCCATCCACACACGCCATTTTGAGTGCGTAAATATGTGCCAAATTCAGTCCGCAGACCTGCTGAAACTTCGCAAACTTGCGTAAAAATAGCGCAGGAGCAGCCTCGAACACCTCCAATATTCAAACTTCCCGCACTTATCTCATAAAAATCTGTTACAAGCGCAAAAGGCTCTTCAAAGTCCGTTGCGTGACGTTCACGAGTTGCACTACTGTCATGCGCTGGCTCAGTGTTTTGCTTCATCTATCATGGCGGAAAAGTCTTCCCGTCTTACACTTTACGTAAACCTGTGACGTTTATATTACTTAAGCAACTTTTCACAGCTCATATTGCCATCGAAAAGTCATCTTATAATCTGATCACCCACCTGAGAGGGGAAAAAAGGTAGGCTACTATAAAGTATTTTGTTTGGATATGTTGATCTTGATGTATTTGGCATGCTTTAAGGAGAAATATGTGAAGCATTTTACACAGGTTATAAGGAAATGTCTGATTAAACATTTTTAACATATTTGTTTAACCCAAATAAAAACTACACACCAAAGTTTGCCCCTTATATAATAAGATGATATAACAATACCCAAACACAAAAGTAACTTTGCTACAACTTGCACTCAGGTATTATTGCGTAATAACGTCTCAAACACTGTGAGGTGTACACTCTAATATGCATTTACTTTTATTTTGTGCCCTTTAGTAAAATGGCTCTCAGAAGTGCCTTCACACGTCTACTCTCCAACAGCCGTATGTCCGTGGCTGTCACTGCATCCAGAGCTCAGGGCACAGCGGTTGCAGCACAAAAAGGTACGACTGATATTTTAGATACACAGGAAGGTAGTGTAAAGTTTGGAATCACAGTCTATGGGTGTCTTGAGGTAGGAAATGCAATTTTTAGTTGTGATAAAAAAAGAAAGCACACATAAGAGCTGGAAAAACATGAATATGTTTTCTATATTTGTCTCAGATGATCAACAACACTTTAAATTTACATCTTTAGGTGCTGAAGAAGCCAAAAAGCCAGCAAAGCCAGGTAAAGATTTGAAGTGAATCTTAATGAGCTGAATCCAATCTGCTCAGAGTTCTTCATATGTTCTATTATAGTGATGTGATCATAGTGAATGTGTGTGTGTTAATGTTCTGGCGCTCAGCCAAGGTGGCATTCAACTGGCGGGATGCTCTCGACCTGGAGGGTCAGCTGACGGAGGAAGAGATCATGATCCGGGACTCGTTTCGGGACTACTGCCAGGAAAAACTCATGCCGCGCGTCCTTATGGCCAACAGACATGAACGTGAGTTAAGCAGGATTAATATGTGTGGTTCAGGCTGTGCACACTGTGAATAATTCAGAAAAAAATCTGTTTCTGTCTTTAATCTGCCTTTACATTAAGGTGTGTAAAATGAATCTCATCTAAATATTTGTCATTTTCTTATTTTCTAACATGCGCCATGCTACAGATTTTCACCGTGAGATTGTCTCAGAGATGGGAGAGTTGGGAGTCCTAGGCCCGACTATTAAAGGTAAAACAAACAAAAAAACTAATGCTCCCCCCTCCCTCCTTTTTTCCTGCTTTTTGTTATATTTCACTGATTACACTTAGTAGTTTTTTTAAGTTGTTTTTTTCCCCTTTACACTGCAGGGTATGGTTGTGCAGGTACGAGTTATGTGGCATATGGTTTGATTGCCAGAGAGGTTGAGAGGGTGGACAGTGGATATCGGTCTGTAATGAGCGTCCAGTCTTCACTGGTCATGCACCCGATTAATGCGTACGGCACAGCAGCCCAGAAGGAGAAGTACCTTCCCCGGCTTGGTAAGTGCGACATTCTCTCCTCTTGTACTTGACATTTAAAATTTGCAAAGGGCTAAAATCCATCTGATTTCTGGTGTGTGTTTATTTGTTCTGCAGCTCGGGGAGAAATTGTAGGTTGCTTTGGTTTGACAGAACCAAATCATGGCAGTGATCCCAGCAGTATGGAGACTAAGGCCAAGTACAACCCATCGAGTGGTACCTTCACCATCAGCGGAGCTAAGACCTGGTAGATAGACACATATAGAACAAGATGTATTGGTTTGAAACTTGCATGGAGTAAAAATGAGACAATGGAGCAGAGACCTGTATAAGTTTATATAACTTGGAACTGTGTAGATCCCCATACTGCCCATATGGAAAAGAAATAGTAAAAACTTATATGTGATTACTCATGAAAGTGGCCACTTTCATGATTTACTCATGAAAGTGGCCACTTTCTCATTACTTTCATACATTGTTTTAGTAAGTATCCAAAACATACAAGTTTCATTATATAATTTTTCAAGGGATCTTATATCTGTTTT
>NW_024582431.1:2313881-2340280 GCF_018398535.1 Haplochromis burtoni
TTTATATATATCTTTTCCATATGGGTGAGGACACAATAGTTCTGCCATTTGATGACTAATCATATAGAAGTAAACATGTGTAATAATTTAGACATGCTGACAAAGCCTGCTGCTCTCTGTGAAACTAAATTACTTAAATATCTAAATAATCAAATACACTGATTTCCCCACATCTTTTCCTAGGATCACAAACTCTCCTGTGGCAGACATTGCAGTAGTCTGGGCGAAGTGTGAAGATGGGAGAGTGCGGGGTTTCATCTTGGAGCGTGGCATGAAGGGCTTTTCTACCCCCAAGATTGAGGGAAAATTTTCTCTTAGGGCGTCTGCCACTGGCATGATCCTGATGGATGAAGTAGAAGTTCCTGAGGAGAACCTGCTGCCCAATGTCTCTGGCCTCAGTGTAAGTTAATGTTTTACCTAATGAAGTTTGGTAAACTTAATTTTTACAGCTTGTATGAATATTAGTAGCTTAAATTTTTTGTTGTTGTTTGTCTTTGTATACAGGGTCCTTTTGGTTGTCTGAACAATGCCCGGTATGGTATTGCCTGGGGAGCTCTGGGAGCAGCTGAATTCTGCTTTCACGCTGCTCGACAGTACACTCTGGACAGGTACACAACTGTGTTTGCAGACATTGCCCAAAAACGTGGCAAAACATAAAAATCCAGAGAAAAGAGATCCATGTTACCATTATCCCCGCACATGGCTCATACCTTTTTATCCTCCAAACAGAATCCAATTTGGTGTGCCACTGGCCAGAAACCAGCTGATGCAGAAGAAAATGGCTGACATGCTAACAGAGATTACCATTGGGCTGCAGTCATGCCTGTACCTGGGAAGGCTTGTTGATGAGAAGAAGTGAGGGCTGTCTTTCACGTGTCACTGCCTGCTTTATTGTTTGCTGTTCTACTGGCCCTCCCCTGCAAAAAACAAACAAACAAAAAAACAACCAAAGAAGGGTTTCTTTTGTTTTTTCTTCCTCATCTTAATAGGGCGGCACCGGAGATGATCTCCATGCTGAAGAGAAATAGCTGTGGCAAGGCACTGGATATTGCTAGACAGGCCAGAGACATGCTGGGAGGAAACGGCATCTCGGATGAGTACCACATCATCCGTCATGTTATGAACTTGGAGGCTGTCAATACATATGAGGGTAGGGAAAATTAAAAGTAATGAAAAGGCTTTTAAACTCAGCAGCAGTTACATATGTCCACCACTAGATGTCAGCAATGTACAGATTATTGACGGAACGTTTTTGGTTTACTTATTAAACTGTATTTGAGATATTTTTTGTATTTGAAAACAACTTATGACCTTTTTTCCATTTCACTACTCTCTTTATAGGAACCCATGATATTCATGCCTTGATCCTGGGCAGAGCGATTACTGGACTTCAGTCTTTTACTGTGGAAAACTAAATGATGTCAACTATCTTCTTCAAACTGACTTGAAGTGATGAAATTTGAAACTAATTTACCTCATATTAAGAGCAATTCATGGTAGGATACATCACAAACACCTCATCATATTCACAGTTATAGCATACTGGGGGAGGCAATATATTATTGCCTTGTTAAAGTGAATATTAAAGGTCAACCTAACATAGCTTACGGTCCAACTGAGATATGATATTTATGATGACAATGCATGTAAATAAATGGCTTGAAATAAACAGGAAAATGTTTTAATTGAAGACCCTAAATAACGCGTCTTGAATTCTCAAATGTTTTCATGTCACATTGGTTGATTTCAATCTAAAGAATCGCACACTGGGATCACTGTAAAGACAACAGTTTATAACAATACATAAATGGTAAATCACAAGTAATTTAGAATATTTTGCTTGTTTGTTGTCATTTTATTTACTAAATCAACTTATGTTAAAACAAAAGAGAGAGAAAACAGTATTCAACTTTTCCTATCTTGGACTGAAGCCATCAATGTTAAGTAGAACTATTGTCCTATAAGCAACCAAAAGAAAGAGGAAGCAAAACACTGAACATTACACTGAATATATTTACTAATACTGAATAACTTAATGAGTTCACAATACGATTAACTTCAGATAGAAATTATAATCTCATGGCATGTTTCCTTCACGGAGACATGCCAGGGCTCTGTTGGCTTCCAGCAGCTCATGACTGAGCTTTGTGCAGCTGTCCAGCACCTCCTGCAGCTCCTGCAGATTCACCTGCATCCTGTCACTGTTCTCTTCAAAGACCCTGCACATGTGCTCCTTCATCTGCATGCACAAATCTGTCACCTGATAGATGGAAAGGATCAGAACAGATCAGAGATGGTCAGAAGCTTTGTAGACATGACAGCCGAGCATCTGCTACTAGCTCCAGCTAGATGCATAAAATTAATTTTGTACCTTTTCTACCAATGTCTCCTGAAAGCTGTCTATCATTTTCTCGTTACTGATGCGGCTTTGGTTAATCTTTTCCACCAATTCCTGTGCCTTTCTGCTGATATCATCTGTCCTTGAACTACAACAAATGTAGATTAGATTAGAATCCAATTCCTTATTGAAGTTAAGATTCCTATTTAATTAACATTTTCCCCACTTCCTTTACCTAACGATCTGTCCTCTATCCCCCATCACAGATTGGTTCTTTTAGCACATAAGTGAAATCCTGTCTTCCTGATCATTTAAGGGCTGCACTCTCTTTCACTCACTCTTTTTCATCACATTGGGCAGGAATTATTTTAGTTTAGTAACTTAATGTAACCAATAAATTCATAACTAGTGTAAATTGGAAACTTTGTTTATTTGCCAGACATAGCAGTCCATGGTTCTTCCACCCATTTAATTCACAATTGGATTAAATATACAGTAACTTAAACCTTTAAGTACAGAAGCACTTATTATTTGAGGAAAAATACAAGTGATCTTAAAGTAACGTTCCCAACATTACACAGCTGGGTGAGTAAAGATGACTGATCTACCTGCTACGGTGCTCTTGAATCTCAGTCATGCTCACACTTGAAGATTCCCCCCTTGATGAATCACAGTCTGTGTCTTCTGTCTGCCTCATCAAACATAATGAAACAAAGAAATTATTCTACTTTAATCAGCTGTATAAGAAACATTAATCATGGAGATCTAATGCTGCAGATGCTCTGAATTTCAGGAAGAACTGAAATTATAGTTTAACCTGTAAAATCATCAATCACCCAAAGTAAAATCTCAGATTAATTAAGGCACTAGACTACAGTACCTTCCTCCTTAGAGCTCAATTTGAGGGATGGACCACTACCGTTCAAAAGATATCCCAATGTTAAAGGAAAGAGCCGCCTGTAAAGTGTTAGTCTTAGCAGTGGTGTGGTGATACTGGCCCCTCCTGGAATACACTGTATCCACAGAAACACTGGGGCACCTACACATTACACCTAAAGGAGCTGTTCATCCATGGAAACCCACACAAGAAGCTCCCAGTGAACAGTTTTTGTGCTGATATTAAAACCAGAGGAGGTTTGAACCTCTTACTGAGTCAAAACCATGCCCTAAACCCTATTCTGCAACTTTACCTTGTAAATGGCTGATCCTAGATGCATCCACTTTGCAATAATAACACTTAACAGCTGATCACTGAATGTCTAGTAGGGAGGAAATTTTACAAACTGACTTGTTGCAACAGTAGCAAAGACCCATCCTTTCACAAATGAAGAAAGATTTCACAGCTAGGTGCTTGTTATGACACACCTGTGGACCATTATTTATTTTCATATAGTGTTTTTAATCATAACTGCACATAATCTTTGTCACCTTATCTAAATATGCCAGTATTGTTTTTATTCTTGTATTAAGAGAATACACATTACCATCCGTGAGACTTCACACCCTTTCTTGGGAGTGTACTGAAAATTTGATGGTAGGTCCTCAAAGCCAAAATCCATTTGGGTCTTTTGACTCTGCAAAGCTAAATCTGAGCTGAACGGGGGAAAAACAATCACACCATTACAAAAAAGTTTAAAATACAGTCATTAGCAAAAGTATATAGCTAGTTAGGCTAGTCTGTAAAGCTAGCTTAGTTACAGGCATATTTGCGTACAAAAAGAACCCCTCTATATAACATACATATTACATTATTCAGTTGGTCATATACAGTAATAAACAAGGGCTATAACCTAGCTTTGGCCCAAAACTGCTACACAAATAATGCTTTACACTAGCTAACGGCTAACTACTACCTATTTAGGATTAAAACTAGAGTCATAATCCGGCGGTTTTTCTACTAAAACCTATTCAGCCATACTTACTTGAACATTATTGTGTTAAAACCACAGAATGTATATATCATGTGTGTCTGCAATTAATGGTTAAACGGGGAGATGTTCCCAGATACCTCGAAAAGTTGGGAATAGTAAAGCAACAGTAAACCACACTCGACTCCAAACCCACCTGTGGTGTAATCTATATTGGTGAATATCATGCGCCACTAGGGGGCAGTACTTACCCTTCTAGACATGAGGTGATGCTATGTCATGAACATAGAGTGAGCTGGAATAAAGATGGTGGGATTCCACGTTATCGCCTAAATGAGGAGTTTTATTAAAAGAGCCCAACGCAACACCACCGACGTATGATTATAATTTTGTAGATATAAAAGCAAGGTTATCATAGTTAAACTAAATGAAACTACTGGTTAAGTTTTAGTTAACTGTAATAAATTAATAAAACAAATGGTAAATATTTGTATAGCGCTTTTCTAGTCCCTAAGGACCCCAAAGCGCTTTACACAACCTGTCATCCACCCATTCACACACTGGTGATGGCAAGCTACATTGTAGCCACAGCCACCCTGGGGCGCACTGACAGAGGCGAGGCTGCCGGACACTGGCGCCACCGGGCCCTCTGACCACCACCAGTAGGCAACGGGTGAAGTGTCTTGCCCAAGGACACAACGACCGAGACTGTCCAAGCCGGGGCTCGAACCGGCAACCTTCCGATTACAAGGCGAACTCCCAACTCTTGAGCCACGATCGCCCAAAACAACAACCATCTGAATGATCCTAAAAACAAAAAATAGTCCAAGCGGCTTAATTTACGTATATACTTTATTTTTAGAATATCCTAATACAAGAAAAAGCAGCTTAGATACACATATTTATTGAAACTGAGACGTCTGGATAACTGAGAGTTAACCGACTTTAAAAATGGACGTATTTGTCATATTTCTTACATACCATAATACCAGTAAATGTCTAAGCAGAAAACGCGATTCATCAGGTCAGGCAATATTTTTCTAGTCTTCTTTTGCCCAGATTTCAAGGTTTTATGTTTATGTGCATTCAGAGATGATGTGTTTTCACTTTTCTTCTGATATCAACAAGGTAGAGAAGAAGAGAGCCAGAGAACTGCCACTCACTGGATACTTCCTTTTGGACCATCTATAAACTCTGTAGATGGGGAAATGTGAGGAAATTCAAATAGATCAGCAGTTTCTAACATTTTCAAACTTCTGCCTGGTGTTAGAGCCGTTTGATGTTTTTGGTGCTATTGCAACTTGTCACCACAAGAGGGAGTAGTAACGCTACTTGCCACTGTCTCCACTCCCATTTAATCCAGGTTCAATGCTGCTCAGGTGTGATGAGTTAGGACAGAGGCAAACAGTTTTTTAACCATGTATCATGTAAATGAGCGTGTATCATCAAGTATGGTTATGTTAGATCTTGTTTGCATCATCTTAAAAAAATCAGAGCACCCAACTTCGGACGGGCAGATGACCTGCTCCACCTCCTGAGGTACAGCCATCCCACTGAACTTCAGCAGGTCACCTTGATCAGGTCCACATACCTAAGTGCACTGAGAATTCAATAGTCTGATTTGATGTTATGTATATTTCTCATGTATGTAAATTGACTTTTATTTGGCTTAGAAGAAAAAGTGTGAACTAAAATTCACGTTATTTCTATCAGCTTCCAGAAATGGTGGTCTTCTTGCAGTAAGTGAGTGAGTTAAGCTTTTTTCCTACAACTGATATTTGGATGTGTTTTGTGCTTTAACTGCAAAGTTTTTGCAGCTGCACTTGAAAACAACAGTTCTTTGCATATTACATTAGATTGACTGGTTGATGTTCCAATAATATGGCACCAACATGACCAAGACGAGCAACGCAGCTCATGAGCTCAAAAGAAGGCAAACATTAGGTAATGTTTAAGAAGACCCAGCTTTTTAAATTTAGACCTTTCCAGGTGATGACCCCATTAAGCTGGTTTAGATATTGCCAATAGTGTCTGAAGCTATCATGCAGACAACTTCCTGTTAAAAGGCTGTAGAAAGAAAACTCTTTTTTTTTTTATTTTTTTTTTCGCCATAGGTTGGTTTTTTTTTTATGTTTTGTCTTTTTTTTTTTTTCAAAAGAAAGGATGCAAGCTAGTAGTAATGGTGAAACACCTTTAGGAAGCTGGTTTGTCTGAGCTTTTCACTGGGATGCTCTTCATATGTGTGGATTTGTGGGAATGGGTTTAATAGTAAGTGAGTATTATAGCTGAGTAAGCACTTGCAAGATAGTTGTGGATTAGGTGCTCTGTCATTCTGTGGGCTGGGATTGGGATGGGATGAGGAGTTGCTTGTTCGCTGCTGTGATTTGGAGCTTAATCCCTCCCTTCATCTCTCTCTGTCTCTCTCTCTTGCTCTGCTGCTGATCATAGTCTGGATTATTTCAGAACAGAGATTGCAGCACGCAGGAGGCAGCACAGAGGCTGATATCCTGATTTTTTTGCTTTACTGGAGGATGAACTGATGATAACAACATGCATCATAATGCAAATTAGAGAATAAGCTGGGTAGAAATATGAGCTGGAGCTGGAGGGATCCACATGTGTTAAATCTGCAAGCAGCAAACACATGGTCTTGGCAGGTGGGTAAATTTACTCCTTGACTGGATTTGAAATGATAACAGATGTAGATTTTGACACTTTTCCTGTAAACTGTTGGGAGTGACGTCTCAGCAAGAAGGTAAATTATACATGCAATGGAATAACTGCTTTTCTGTGCTGGACGTGGAGGCTGCTAATCTGGGAATATGGACAGTTTTAACTACACAGAAGAAGGATTGCCATCATTTCAGTATTTGGTTTACAATGAGGAGCCTCTCTATAAGGAGTACAAGCCTCCTCCCAGAGATCTCATCCAGCTGCCCAAATCTGTCCTCTACCTTCTGATGGCCGCCCTGGTCGTGGTTGCTGTAGCTTACGCTATTGTGGGTCATCTCATCAAAGACCTCATGCTGGATATAACAGGTAATCTATTCTATCAGAGGTAGCTGCTCACTCCAATGATCTGAAATTTTTTTTATATACAAGACCATATTTTATTTTATTTTTTTAAATTGGAATAAAGTGATGTGCTGTGGTGTTTGCTAATGTGATGTAGTAGTTGGAGTAGTTTGTATTAATAGTCCAAACCTTAAATCCTTTCACCTTGGAGATCCCTGTACTGGGACCAGGCTGTATCCTTTTTAAAACACACCCGCTATTTTTAAAGGATTGCTAAACACAAGTGAAGAGACTGCAAACTACTTTCACTAGAATAGAAACATTATGATTATGGTCATTACCAAAGTTTCAGGTTTGGTGGAGTTGCAGCTGAGGTTTTCTGACATCATTGTCAATGTGCAATGCAACCATGAACATGCTCTTTACTAGTTCGCCGTTTTATTTATTAGTTTATTTCTTAAAGAACCCGAGGTTACTCAATTTGCCTTTTACTGCTGTGCAGACTGAATTTTGGGTGTTTCAGAAGTAAATTATAGGACAGTAAAGGTCAATAATTTTGATCTTATCCCTGCTTTTTTATCCATCTACAGACTGTTTGCTGGGACCAATTGAAGAGGAGCTAACGAAAGATGGAGAGGTGGAGGGAGTCAGCCCTCACCACATGCCACCTGCCCTCACTCACTCCCACCCAAATGCCTTCCACGTGTGGGATCAAGACGACATCATCATCCCTATGACGCCCGAACATGAGAGCCCGCTGCCCAGCCCTTTGATGACTGTCTCCCACTACATACCGTCCTTTTTCCCAGGCTCCATCAGTCTGGGCAGCCCTTCTCACAGTCGACCAATCCCAAAGGAGAGCGATGCCTGAAGAACACAAAGGATCTGAGACAGGATCTCAACCTTCTTCTGCTGAGCTTCTTTAGCTCCTTTTTGTCATGTCTGAAACACCTTTCCAAACCTGCCCTAGAGTCACCCTATCTGTCTGGAAATACACAAGTTGTATGACTCACAAGGCCAGTTTGCATGCATGGATTTCCTTCTCTTGGAGCAGCTGATGTGTATTCGACCAAGACGGGAACAGACTACTGCACATTTCCTGCAGTCCTGAGCTCACGCAGAGCCTGTGATACTTTGTTTAACAGCCTTCACTTGTTGTGGATTTGTGCCAAGTTAGCGTCATGATTATACCTTTTTCTCCTGCCAGTTGTCATGTCATCCTAAACTGTCGCTAAAGTCTGTAGCTAAGATATAAAGAACTTAATTTTGATCATTTAACCACATTTATAATTGTGAACAAAGGCAAAGGTTCAAACTTCAGTTAATATCATGTATTAAAGCTTTTATTAACAACTGTTAATAATATCACAAAGTTTATTCACAAAATTTAAATACCTAAAGAGAAATAATAATGAAAGCAGTGCACCTTGAAGGTGTTTGTGCTGAATTCATGTGGTGAATATTGGTGCTTAGTCTATTTGCTAACACAGACTTATTCCTATACTAAATATATTCTGAGCCTTAGGAGGATAGGCTGAACTCGCTAATTAATAGGGTGAAGTTGATTCGATTAGTGTGACCTCTTTAAGGTGACTGTGTGATGCTTTCTAAAGATGTGAAGGTTACTTCAAAAAATGGAAAATACAAAAACAGAACGAGAATCTCCACATTGATATTGAGGTTAAGAAAAGCAACATCAACAAATAAAACAAGTTTTTATTTCTAAGAATTTATAATTGATTGTTATTTAAATTCTAAAAAAAATTTTTTTTTTTTATTGACCTTTTTTGGAGGGGTTGTTTTTTTTTTGTTTTTTGGGTTTAAAAAAACATGGTTATACAACACCAAATGACAGATTTCAGGGGCCATTTTAAGCAGCATATTGGCCGGCAAAATCCGTGGAGATTAAAAGCACATGGAGGCTGTGACAACACACACACATATTTGCACGCTGTCAGCACTTTCACTCATAAAAACAGACCATGTTAATACGACGTTTGCCAGCAAAGGTGGAGTAATCTCCTTTTTAGGTACAGGCCTGGAGCTTAAAAGGAGAAAAATGACCAGAGTAACATATTTCAGGGGGAACGCTCATTGAGTTCACATTGCTCATTCCATCTGTGAAACACGGAGGTCAGCATTCAGTGAGGGGTGGAGATTACGGAGAGAAGATTAGATGAGCGGCTTAGCCTTTAATACAGTGTCCCTTTATTACTTTTGAGCTGTGGAATTAGATAATCGGACAGCATCGGGCCATTCTCAGTGTATGAACTTCCAAATCTTGTGTGAGACGAATGACTGAAGATCTTCAATGGCTTCCGGGGAAGAGAGGGGTCAAGAGCAGAAGCAGGAAGTAAAGAGCCAGAGATTAATGGGGAGAGGAAATGATCGGATTTAAGTGACCCAGGATTGAGCTCTCTGAAAGGGTTTTGTGTGACAGAGGCACAGAGGGTTAAAATTTCTATGACTGCATTTTTAAACACTGCCTCTGATGTTTGCTTTTGCTTGAAAGGAAAACAAATGCACAAATGTGGAGCTGAGCATTGCAGATGTGCAGGTGCACAAACGCTTCTCAAGACAACTCAAACAGCTAATTGATGACACAACTTTTTTATTTCACTAAATACATAGATTAAAAAAAACTTTTTAAAACCTTTTTTCCTTTTGTTTTAAATCAAATCAATGTTTTGCTTTTTCTTGTTATTAATCCCACATTTTGTGCTCTCTTCTATTTCAGTGGTGTCAGTGGCAACAAACCTAACTAACTAACTGAGCTAACTTTGTAGCAGCAGAGGGCGGATCAAGGGCTTCATCTGTATGTTATTTTAACAGTTTTCTTAAAATTAGATTTAAGAAGTCTAAGATGTATATTGGTCTCCTAAAGAAGATATTTGTGACTTAATCTGCTAAATTTTTGCCTTTTAAGTGCTTTTTTTCATTCATGCCAGTTCTGAAAATATGTATGATAGCCACTTAAAACCTGAATTTTAACTGCTGCTGATGTACTGCTAGAACATACAGGCATCCACTAGATGTGAAAGATCAGTAGACTGACTCACTTACAGGAACTTTAGAAACTGCCTAATCTTTAGTGTCTGACCTGACATGTACCTCAGTCAGGTTTTCTTTTGGTCTACAGTGGATTTAAATAAGTCAGGGTTAAGTGATCCTTGGCAGTCTATCTTCAGGTGATGGCTTACCCTCAACTGACTTCTCATCAGCATTGACTCACTTGGTGATTCTTGCTCTCACTCTGACGATGCATGACACTAGTGGACTTTAACTCATCCCAATTGGATCAGGATAACACTCACCGGCCCTGTAATAGCCTCGGTGTAGTTAAGGCAAGGCCAAGCTTAAGGTAAAAATGTTTGTGGCATTACATCATGTAGAATAAATTATAGTTCTTGCCTGTTGTTGTTTCTGAAAGCGATGGGTGAACATATTTTGACAATGGAGAATAAAAATCAACGATTCTCATAATTTTTTTTATATGAAACAGATTTTAGTTTATGAATTTTTTTTAATATATATCAGCAGACGAAGGTAGAAAGAATAAAAACCAGCCTGTTGTCAGTCTCTGCGTCCTTCCCAGGTTAACTTTGACTGGCTGGCTGAATTTATTCAGATCACAGTCACTGCAAATCTGCTGTCGTCGAGCCTGATCCTCTGCTGGCAGGCCAGGTGGTTCTCTCTCACAGACAAAAGAGCTCTCCCTGTGAAAGTCTTGACCTCTCCTGTCCTTCAGCAATAGCCAGCCTCATCAGTATTAAATCTCCTGATGTGATGAAGTGCTGTTTCTGGCACACATGTAACACAAGAATAAATCAACTCTAAATTCGTCACAATATGTCTTTTATTTGCAAAAAAAAAGTGCCTTTCTTTTGATGCATACCTCACCAATGCATTGATATTAACAGTCAGTTATATCAGAACTGGTAATAAAACGTGTACATTTCTTAAGTCTTTGGATTGAATAAGACTTGACAGGTTTCAGAAATCAGTGTAAGCCCCCAAATCATTCAATGCTTTCTCTAATTTCTCATTTGTTTTGAAAGACATAAATTCAGATGCACTTGCAGAGTAAGTAATAGCCACATTTTCAAAAGTTCAGGACAGATGGACAGTTCAGGACAGATGGACAGTTCAGGACAGATGACAAAGGCACTATTTATTTTACAGTAGCATAAAGTCACATTTAAAACCAGATGATTCTTTTAAAAATGCTTTGAAATTAATGCCAAAGATTTTTTTAAAACAAGAGATCAAGACTCATTACTTGATTTCACACTTACGCTGCAGATTACACCGTATATAACTGTTCCTGCTCATCAGTCTATTCAAGATCTCTTTGCGAGAGAACTGTGCGATAGAGAGAAGTGCCTTTCGCCTGGTAGAAAGTCACGGTCATCTTGTTCTTTGTCACTTCTGCATGGATGAATCCTCCCAGTGTTGAAGCCTTGCCGGTGAAAAACTTAAGAGAATCTTTGGGAACATGGTGCCAGTGACGGGTGTCAGGATCCAGGAAGTTTCCAGCACCGCTCACCACATAGCCTATGTTAGACTCTTCGAGGTACTGTGGGAGAAAGAAGAGGAAAATCCATTGTAGCTCTAAGAGTAGATATGCAGATTTATATCAAATGTTAAACATACTCTTCCCGAACCAACCTGCAGGTTGTGGTCATGGCCGCAGAGGTAAGCAGTGGCCTTGTATTTGATGAGCAGTGGACGGAGGCTTTGCACCAGACACTTTGTGGGGCCGTGCTCGGACACAGACCAAACAGGGTAGTGGCCTGCCACCAACAGGAAGTCTGCCTTGGACAGAGCCAGTCTCTCTTGCAGCCAAGCCAGCTGGCGATTGGCATCCAATTCATTCAGGGGTCCACTTGGCTTCTTGTCTGAATTGTCGTCAGAGTTACCGCAAAGCATCACAGTGTCAAGCATGATGATGGTCAGAGTCTTCCCCGTGTTGGGAATGCGGAAGTTCAGCTCATAGTAGTACGAGGGGAATTTCCTATCAAAGGTAATGAAGAGGCATCAAAATTTAACTGAGTATTTCCTAAAAGCTTAAAACTTTAAGATGTCCGAACTTTATATTCTGCCCCTTACCATCTGTTAGATCTGCTGCTGTAGTCGATCTGGGCTTTGACATTCCCTGCGTGGTCGTGATTGCCAGCGATCACATACCAAGGGACTTGGAGGGACTTTGCAGTGTACACAGATTCAAAAGTTTCCTGATAAGAAGGAGGAAAACATAGTTACTGCTTTCAACACACAGTTTTAAAATACAGTGTTGTTTTTTCACGCTACATTTATTCTACTCACCTTAAACCGAGGAGAATCCACAGTGTTCACACCTTTGTAGTAGAAGTTATCGCCCAGAGCAAGAACAAAATCAGCTCCCATCTGGTCTGCTATTTTGCTCATTTCTTGAGCTGTGGCCTTCTGCACAGCAGTGATGTAGGGGGGATAAGGCACACCACCCCAGTCGCCCACTGCCAGAAACTTAATGGAGGTTCTGTTGTCTGTAAGAGGAAAAGAATATTAGTACTTCTGATTGGAAAGTAAGCTTATGAAAGTCAGTGTGGCGTAATACTCACTGCGACTTTCCTCCAGGTTTTGGAAGGCAGTTGGATAGCAGTAGGCCACGGGGATGGCAGCAATCAAGATGGATAAAATAGTGACTGCCATCTTCAAAGACAAACAAAGCATTGGAATTTAAGTTAACGGCAAATTTAAACTCGGCTCAGTCACAAGATGTGACACCACAGAAATGAAAGTCAGCACCTGCAAAAGCAACAAAGCAGAAGCAAAATGAAACAACCAAAACCACAACCTACCATGTGACGCTAAGCTTTGTGCTCTCTCTCTCTGCCTCCCACTACGCTAAAGAACAAGTCCCTCAGTTGTGCTTTTTTTTTTGTCCTAAAGGTGACTTGTGATTGGCTGCAGCCTAAAGCTGACATACCTCAGCTGGAGTAAATAGAAACCAACCAAAGAAACCGTGTGTGTGTGAGGCAAAGGTCAAACGTCTACATAATTAAACAGATAAAAAGACCCTCAACAGAGACGCCACAACAACAGTGTGAAGTGCTGCCTGATTGATGAGGGGGGGAAACAGCTTTTCATGTGTAAAGAATAGGTGTCAATATGCAGAGATAATGTCGTCAAAGACAAAACACTCACGGCTGATGGGATCTGTTGGGACACTCTCCACCCTCAGAGTGATCGTCGTTCCCCCCTCGCCTTTTATCAGCAGTCCTGGAGGAGAGGATGTAGGAGGACCAGCCCCGGGACACGCTGGAGAGGCATGATCATTGCTCAGACACTGACTAGAAGGTCATAAGGGCACACATGTGATCTATTGTGGTTAATATAGCTGGTGTCCAGACATGTTTTCCACTTCAATATTATTCAATGATTTTACTGTTTTCTTTCCATCTTTTGCTTCCTGCTTTTTGAATAACTTCAAAATAACACGTAAAACACTAAGTTCAGTAAAATAATGGGTCAAATTGCTGAATATAGTCTTGCAGCATTAAACATGAACCAAAGAAAGTTGATTCTTTTTGTCTGGACGTTGCATTTTCACTGGTTGAAATGTTTGATCACCCATTCAAATGACTTCAGTTTCAGCTGACTGCAGCTTTCCCCACCTTACAAACACTACATTTGCATAACGACTGAAAACACTGACTCACAATGCTTTCCAAAAAACGTGGTTAATCCCAGTTAATTCATTTTGGTTTGGGCCTTTTCTCCCTTAATAAATGACGATCATCACCTGAAAACCGGCCTTATCTTTATCTCATATTAGAACTTGCTTGATCTGAAACACGCAAGTCTTACAAATATCCAACAAAAAAAAGAGGTTGAAGACTTTTTCACAGTGTTTCACACAAGTTTTGGTAAAAGGTTGAAGTATGTGAAGCCTCTATCAAGAAAAACTGCTGTAAGACATTACTGGAATTGTCTCTCACACCTAGAGGTGTCACATACTAATGCAAAAACAAAGTATGCAGTTCTCCTTTTAGTGTGGTTACAGAGCTCAATTCCCTAAAGTTGTTTTCGAGCGATATTCATTTGCTAAAACAAAAACACAAGATGAGTTTTACTGTTAATAATTTGCTGTCCTTAAGTTTTTTGTTTTTGCCGACAGTTAGCAAACCCTCATCTCTGGAGCTTCCACTTGTCCCCTCCTTTAATCTTTATCAAATTTCACTGGGAGTGCTAATATTGGATCAAGCTTGCAAAATGTGCTTTAAATTTTCAAATAACTTTAACTACACTCCTCTAATTACAGGTCAGTGAGGGTTCCTGTCAGCTTTGATAGCAGCGCAGGTAGGGAGAGCGTGGGTGCTGTATGCTTGTGCTGCATTCACAGCAGTCTGGCTGTGCATGCACAAATCATTTGCAGCTGTCACATGTCAGAGCTTGTTACGTCCCTGTGCAGCTTCTAATTGTCTCAGTGTTTTCAGCTGGTGCTAATTGGCCACACCTAGTCAGGTGTGGATAAAAGCATACCTGAGGCAAGCTTCCTGGCAGTGCACTAGTCTTTGCCTTGGTGGCACCAGCCATTTTAGCCAACCTGGTTTTCCATTTTAGGATGAACCCTCTTCTCACCCACACTCTGTTGCTCGTCTCCTTTTTTTTATGTTGCGGCTTTTGAGCCGGGTCGTAACAGCTTGAATAAGATGAAGCTCTTAAAATGCCAACAATCATACTAACAAGATCTCTGCAATGTCTGTAATTAAGAAACTGATGGTCAGAAGCTCAGCTCCAAAATAAGTCATTTATTTGTACAAGGATTAGAGCGTTTTTATGAGACAGAAAGGACTTCAGTTTAAAACAACAAGCAGCTTTACATAAAAAAAATATACTGATACAGAACCAGTACACTACATTAAAAAGACAAAACAACCCAACGTAACACTCATGTCAACATTGACGTGATGAAGGCTACAGATAAAAGAAACGTAACTTAAAACTGGCTTACTGGTTTGTCAAAAGAACTGACAACTGAGGTTAAGAGTATCAAACAAGATCAGCAGAATTCCAGTTTCAGAGAAAACACCAGCATTTCTTTTTTTATTTCTTATCCTGAGGTACCTCAGGATGATCCCTAATCATCAAGGTGGGAAAGACTGCATATTTCATTATGCTGACATGCTTCCTTGCACTCTTTCCCCTCCCCCTCTGCCATCACAGAGGAACTCTGAACTGCTTAAATCCCACCTTGAGGAAATGAGGAGGCATCTGCAGGAGCTCAGAGCTGGGAAACAGGCCTATCCTTCCTTATAGCATTGCTTGGAGCAGCCAAGACATGAGGAAAAAAAGGGAGTCATGTAAGCATAATAAAAAGCACCAGTGATGTTATGATCAGTAATTCATGTCGCCGTATCCAGAGTATGAGCCCTGGGTGTGTCCTCCAAATCCCTGGTACATGCTGTACCCCTGATTCCCCCAGGACGACTGGTTTTCCCAGCCTGTGAAGAAACATTTATAACCCCAGATCATTTATATGTATAAATCAAGATTAAATATAAAGAAACAGGAAAAGCGGGAAGTTACTGTAAGAAATAGAAAAGGAACTTGCCATAATTATTATAACTCTGTCCCCCGGTGACAGAGCTGGGGTAAGCGGTGCTGTACATAGAGTAGTCTCCACCTTGGGTCAGCATCTTTCTCTTCTCATCTCCGTAGCCGTAGCTGTACGGACTCTCCTGATCAGCAGGAGGCGGCATTGACTGGTAGCTTTCTTCTTTCGTGGTGCTGGTGTTGGAGCTGGAGACGGGTGGGGATGAGTACGTGATGGTGGTGCTTTCGGGGTAAAAGGTGCCGTAGGCTGAGGTGGTGGGGGCGGTACCTTTGGCTGTGGCAGTGGCTCCATTATTGCCATATAATTTATCTTTAAGATAAGAGAAACAAGAGGTAAATGAGAGGTAAGTGCCATTTTCTTAAAAGACACAATCCTAGAGCTGCAACTGACGACAACTACAAGTGACTGTTGATCTATTTGAAAATCATAGAACCGAGACAGTTCACGCTTGTTCAAGTTTAAACAAACAAACAAACAAACAAAACCCCACCACACACATAAAGATAAAGATCTTGATGCACGCTCAATCATCCAGGTAAGGGAATCCCAAAAAGTTGATCCTGTTTATCTGGACATAGCGTAGCAGGGAAGCAGAAAAACATCATTTGAAGAAAGCCCTGAGTGAAAGTCGCTATCCCAGCTGGACATTTGTCAAAGGTGGGAGGGCACCTAAAGAAAGCTCCAGGCAATCCAGAAGAGAAAAGGACAACTGTTACCTAAGGGAAAACCTTTAGTGATCCCTTATGTGTCAGGAGTATCGGAACGGCTGAGACCTCATCTCTGTGGCTTTCAACCCCCAAAACGTGCTCTGGCAGAAACTGGTCCACCCTAAGTATCGGGTCCCCCGGCACAACCAGAGTAATTTAGCGTACGCTGTTAAGCCATTGCCATGATTTATACACTGGGGAAACCAAACAACCCACAGGTCTATTCACACCTACAGGCCAGTGGACACTCTTTCAATGATGAGGCTGTACATATCCTGGGCAGGGAGGAACACTGGTTTGAGCGCAGAGTCAAGGAGACCATTTACATGAAAAGGGAAAGACCTCTGAATCAAGCAGGGGGCCTAAGGGCACCATCTTACAACACTGTGACTGCAGCCAATCCCTAACTCTCTGTGAATGGCCATTGACCAACTATCACTTCTCAATGTTTGTTGATCAATGGTCATGTCAATTTGCATATTAATGATCAAGAAACTGACCTCCAGGCCATTTTTCACCCTTGGTGCTAGTTTCAGTCTTTATGCAAATGTACTGGGTTGGAAACCTGCAGTGAGCTGAGACTGAAGAAGTCATTTGAATGAGTGCTGAAACATTTCTCCAACTGAAAAAGCTACGCCCAGAAGAACAGAATCAACTTTTTGGGACAAAGATAAATAAGTGAAACACATCTTGGAATGTTTACCTAGAAGTTTTCAATTTTGGTAAACATAATTACAAAAAAAAAAAAGGTCTTTTAGCCTTGTTATTGCATGCATCATCACATATATCCATCACATATAACTGTAATTTAAAAAAAATATAGGCATCTTATGCCTTTCAACGAATCAGCAAAGCTTCTGCATGACATTTAAGCCTTATTTTAAAAAAAGTGTACATCACAAAAAACATGTAAAACCAAATACACACACACACCCTAACATAAAACCAGAGTGCATAAAGCTAACAGACATTCAGATACTTACGATAGCCTGTGCCAGTGCTGCTCTCATAACTGTAGTTGGCTTTTAAAACAAGAAATCACCATTTAGTGCAAACTCCATTTACAGGTTTAAAGGTTTCCTACGATGATTAAATTGACTCGTAAACAGCATAAAGTTTCTTACTCTTGTTATAGCTGGGTCCTGCTGGAAACTGCTTGCCTCGACCCCTGCCCCGACCCCCTCTGTGGGGACCCCAGCCACGGGACCCCGAGTCTGAAGGGATGCCGCGGATGGTGCCGAATCCTGGGATGTGCTGTCAAAAAGGAAACGTGAGAAAAATGTCATTTTGAAACAGCCTGATAGTTAAATTGCTTGAGTTGTGCATTTTAAAGCTCACCAGTTGGATACATTACCATGTCAGTGTAGGTGACTTTCTTCTTTGAGGGATTTCTGTTATTTAAAAGTCCACTGTCATCTGGGAACAGCTTCTCTAAAGCAGCGAGGGCAGCGTAGGCCTTTGCTTCCTTCTTGTTGGAGCCTCGTCCTTTGAACTTCTGCCCATCAACTTCCACCTGTGAGACAGAAATGAGGAGAAAAGATTTTAGGATTTTATGAAGCATGTCACAGCATTTATACACAGAGAGTGACTCCTGCTGGTAGAGGAGATGGAGAATGTGTGTTGTGCACGCCGTGTCTATTCTTTTGAGCAGCAGTGCAAAAACATAGCTACAGTGTTCTGCTGAACCTCCACATGCGCACCATAGCATAACATTAGAATTTTAGTGAGTGGAGAGCCACCACCAACAAATCGCCTGTTACACCCGCAAAGCCTAACAGCTCATTATAGTAACTCTAATGTATCCTCTGATCTATGGATGTTTATTAGTTTGGGTTTATCCTGCCGAGTTTAAACATCTATTACAGACCATATGCTGTTAATTTTCGGAAGAATCCTGTCCAGAATAATGGCTCACAGGACCAAAGGAAATCGTTTATCTCCCACCTCTGTCCTTCTTTCTGAAATAATCCCACCCACATGGGACTTAACGGATTAAACACAAATACAGAAATCTTTACTTGGCTCTACAGTTGCCTTTACAAAGCCCAAGATATCAAAGCTGCTATACAGTGCAGTGCTCACTTTACACCTGATTTCTGTTTGCTGTATACAATACTGCTGACTCACCTCCATCACAAAGCACTTTTCATGGGAGCCACCCGTCTCTGCCGACAGCTCGTATTTCAGGCTGCGGCGCTTCTCGTTCAGCTCCATCACAGGGTTCTTGCCATTTTTTGTTAAGATTGGACCCTGACCAGTCTGTTCACAGCAAGCACACATAAGAAAAAACTGTGGTGAAATGCACAAGTGTTTCTCTCTGTGGGAACTTTTAGGATGCATTTGTAAATACGGAGTCCAAAGAGAGCTCAACGACATACATCTTCAGATGTAGAAGAAGTCGGTGCAACAGCTTTAACAGAGTCCTGGCTTCCTTCATTTTCACTACTGGGCTCTGATTTAGATTCAGAAGTTGTGGGAAGACCGAGATCTTGCAGTACCTGTGAAAAATGAAAGTCAAAATACTATAAGACACATAAAACAACATTGATTTCTTTGCCCAGTCTGACTTTACAAATGTTCAAACTTACAAGTTGGGCTGCACTTAAACAAACAATCAATTAGCAAAATGTATGGAACCAATCAATAAACAGTAACTAGTCCATCAGCCAAAAAGTAACCAAGAAGAACACAGTACTGAGTATTTATAGTAAAAGTCAGCTTGTGTAGATAACAAACACCATTACCTTTGTGGCTACATTAAGCTTAGCGGCACGTTTGGAAGGCCCCGTTGCCTCGTACGTCTTTCCATTTAGATCGACAGCCATTGTAAAGACCGGCTCGTGAACTGGGCCAGTCTGAGATGTAAGTCTGTAATCCAGACCAGGTCTGTACTGGTTCAGACGCATCACGGCATTCATGGTAAGATCATCGGTGACTACAAGGAAACAACAAAATGAGCAAACAGATTCATTTTGAGAAACACACACAGAAAAATAAGGCTACAGAAGTCAGCATAAAGAGTAAAAGACAAATGTCACATTAACATAGGAGTCACAAAGTTGTCATTTTCACAGCACCACTCAGCTTATGTGACTTAAATATTCTATCCAAGGACACCAAAAAATTTAAAAAAGTAAATCTAACCTATAATAGCAGTTATAATTATTTTGATAAACAGAATGAAATATTATGGCAAAAGGAAATTATGTACACCTTGCCAGAAAAGCATGTTCATGTATGTAAACATACAGAATATTTATTCCACAATACCAAGTCTGTGTTTTGTCATACAGTTAAAGATCAAAGGGATTTTACAGCAGTATTTTTTGTGTTACAGTGAATAATTTGAGATTCACTACTCACAGGATTTCTTCTGAAAGCGTTTCTGGAACTTGAGAAACTTTCTCTGTTTGCTGTTGAGGTGTGTGTCTTCTTCTCCTGTGTCCACGTCTGTGAAAGGTCTCTTAGCTGGCAGGTTCAGTTGTCCAACAGGTGGTATCTGGGCTACAGTTATTTTTTTTTTTTAAAAAGGGAAAAAAAAGGAGATTTGATGGAAGTGTTGATTTTTCGAACACAGGAAATAAAGAAAAAAAAAAAAAAATAATAGCCCACCCATGCCATCTCTGTAATTTGCTCCCAGCGATTTTCGTGACCTCAGAGGTTTAGAGTCCATCCCCAACACTTTGTGCATCTGTCCAAATGCACACAGCCTCAAGGCAAACTAAGAAAAACATCAAAGTTATGCACTAATTTGTTGATTTAATTATAAAGGTGTACATGTGTGTGGGTGCTTCTACAGGCTCACCTTACCTGAGCACTCTGTGTGATGTCTTCACACTGCTGCCTAGTCAAATAGCCAATGGCATCAACAGCTTCCTTTTCACAAGGATCTTTAATTCCAGGGCCATCTGTGCACAAATACCATTCAACTGGTGCATGAATGTCAGCTCAGTGTATAAATTTACATGCAAGTTGCACAACTCAAATAAAATCTCACCTTCCATAAGTATTCCTGAGGCTACGCACTCTAAAACCCTGCGGAGGGCCTCGCCCGCTCCCAGTGATCTCTCAGATGTACCAATAGCTTTCTCCACTAGCAGTTCAAGTGGCTATGTGGAGACAAGAAGACAAAACCGACACTTCAGGATGAAAGCAGTTGAAATGACTTAAACACAAATCTCCGCTTTGCTGCTGTCGGAGTAGATGCACAACGAGTTTCCTCACCCATCCTGAGAGTGGCGTCCAGGTAGGAACGCGGTTACACAAGTCCCTCATGAGTCGGATCACAACGACGGCAGAATTCAGGGTGTTAACTTTTGCCTGGAGGCAGAAACAAAGCCCATTCAGTTAGCAGAGCTTCTGTCTGTGATGGAATCCTTTCTGAGATTTCAAACAAACAAAAACAAAACAACCCAAGCACAGAAGAGTAATAAGTACTGAGCCTTCTCCAAATCACCAGTAAGTAAAACTTATTCAAGCTATGTTAGCCATTTATGACCTTTGAAGTTGAAATCGAGAGAGCTCAGTCTCTCGACATGTACTCATGTCGATACCAATGATTTATCCACTTCTGTCATTGGTATAGATGAGCATTAATTTAGACATTTTATAAAGATCATTAACAATATGAACAAAGACTGAGAGCAAAAACTGTTACGGTCCTCTAAATGGACAGGAAATAAAAGATCACTCAAGGAAAACAGTTCAACCTGATGTACAAGTAAGGACGTGAATGCAAACCTGGAACCACTTGGCGTGGCGGAGAGACGCCAAGGCAGTTAGGCATTTCTGCCTGTCCAGAACGTCCGGCGGATCGTTGACTGTTCGCGTTTCTATTGACGAGGTGGGGTAAGAAGAAAAGGTACAGTTTGACCAAGGGGGTTGTCTCTGTCTTGCAGCTCAGGGAGTAGCAAACAAAAACCAGCAAACAACCAGCAGCAGGGAAAGGGGGTTTACATAAAGACACGTTTTGTCCCAGCAACCATAAAGGTCTGCTAAAAGAGATCCCAATTATATTTTCCACAGTGTATGCGGAAGTAAGACGACTGTCAGAAACAGCTGTAGTATTTATTTATAACATTGCACAGCATTAAAATATATGCACTGCACTACATCAAATACCCCCTCCCCTGAGCCACTGGGATTAGGTTTGTTGCTTCTCCCCCTTCCTGAGACAGTGTGTCCAGTTGGTCAAAGGTCCAGCGTTCCTAAAAAACTTGACAAACTAAAAGGTAATCAGTTGTAAATCACAAGCATTTAAGAAGCTTTACGTCTGCCCTACGCTGCAGCAAAACTGATGAATCCCTCAGAAAAAAAGTGGCCTAAAAAAGGCTTTATGACAGACTGGCTATATTAAAAAACAAAAACAAAAAACAACAACAAAACAAACAAAGAAAAAATACCAGCTTTGGGCAAGTTTTAGCTCATTTGTTCTACATTATACAGCTAGGGATACACCGGCTGATAATCTATGCCAATGCTGATGACAAATAATTTGTGCAGTAGCCTATGCCATGATTTTTTGTTAGTATTTATTACCCCTAGAATTGATGTGAAAGATCAACAAGATCAATCTCTGCCACTCTAAATATGCAACAGTAAATATGTTTTGGGAAAAAAATATCTGCTCACTTAACAAGGCTGATCCATGTTTGGACAGTAGACTATGTACAACTCTGCTTGGACTCTGTTGAGTTGAGTGGAGTTGACTGAATTTAAATTGATAATATGCATTTTCATCAGGGGTGCATGATATTAGCAAGGATTTTAATCACTGTGGCATTTAACAAACACAACTTAAAGTTTTAAAATATCAACTTGCACATTTAACTTGTCCAAACCTTGACCTTAAATTAGACCTTTGTCTAAAATGATTGTTTTATTGAAACAGAGTAAATATGGTTTGATCCAACAATGATTAAGCATTAATAATCCTACCCCAGGACGTAACAGCTCCAATAATTATCCAGTCTAATAATTTTATTACTAATATTGCAGGATTTTTTAATGTGCAGTCCCAGTGTATAGTGTATTAAAATGGACTAAAACTGCACTGAGACTGATATGGTTCTCAGTCTGAGGCTCCCCCTGAAATTCAAATAAACTTTAGACTACCAGATAAATGCAGCTAACGCTAATCAACACAGGAGCTTTCAAACACTACACCAACCAAAATATTCACCTGAACAATGATTTTTTTTGCCTTATACTGTAAATCCTCCTAAGGTAGGCAACAGCTGATCAGTTTTGCTGCAGCTAGTTCCAAACACATGTTCAGCATCAAGGATCATGCATGCGCGCTTGAACTTGTTATTCTTAAAAAAAGCCTTCACTTGAAACATGAAAACAACAAGAATATACAAGTTTTTTTGTTGTTGTTGTTTTAAATGACTGAGGCACTGTCACTAACAACATGAGCAGGATGCATCAGTGACTACAGAGGAAATATCCTGCATACGTCAGTTTGCAACAAAAACGACGAAAGGACTCTCGTGCGAGCAAAGAGTCAATGTTCACTGGCATCAGTCTGACACGGTCACTGTACAAGCTCCACTGAGGTTTAATGAGATGGGACAACTGGTTTGATTTCAAACAGTCAGTGCAGATTAATAAATCAGTGGAGCAGTACAGCGCCTGCATACCGACAACACAGATCAGGGCTGGGCCGACATACGCACCTTCTTCTTCGTCTGCTTCTTCTTCAGCAGTTTCACTCTCTTGCACCGTCCTGACAAGAGGTGATGTCAGGTGGATAATAAGAGTCAGAACTGACTCCTTGGTGCTCGTAACAACAATGGCTGCATCTCCTGGACACTGGCTGACTGCATATGTCTCAGGTGAATTAGTCTATTAAAAAAAGAGAACAAATAATTAAGACGGTTAAACCTGGATTAAAATAATCCAAGTCAAAATATGTGACATGTGTTTTTAAAGTATGCTGCAGACACTCATTTCTACCTCTAACTGTGCAGAGAGTTTTTCGGCCACTTGTTTCAGCAGAGTAACTGTAGGCTTGTTGGAACAAAGCAGCACCAGCTCCACGTTCTTGTCCCCCTTCAGAAGGAGTCCCTTAGCCACCAAACCAACTCGCATAACCCCACGCAGCACACGCTCTTGTGAGCCATCACTTTAAGTTGAGGGGTGCAAAAAAAATAAAAAATAAAAATTGCCAATTAAATCATTTATATTAAAACAAAAGCAGTTTTATTTATTTATTTTAAAAGCTTGCAGATATCCTTTTAAAAGCATCGCAGGTTATTCTCTCTTACCTCTGTGCTTCTGTATTTGCTTCGTCATCTTTTGGAGCATCCATCTGGTCAGATACAGTCTTGAGAGCGCACTCCACATGGGAGACGATTGTCTGTACTGCCTCCAACTCCTCTGTTGGGGGGTACACTTCAGAATGTTTGGCCAACACGTAGCGATCATATGGGCCCGCCTGTACGTGAGTTGTTGCAGATTCCTTAAATAGAAAAAAAATAAAATAAATAAAATAAAGACAAAGTTCATACTGGAGGAAACTCACTGCAGATAACAGTAAATGTATCATTACTTCATATTGCAATATTACTTCATGACAGGTAAGTGTTAGAATTCATTAAAGCCATTTTTTAAACTACGTTTTACTGCTGCTGATATACTCCAGTGAAGACATATGAAGAAGTATAATAATAGAGTAATAGCGGTAATAGGAAGTCTGTGATTTAAAAAAAAAAAAAAAAAAAGGAAAAATAAACAGGCGACAGCTTTCAAGAGGAACAATGTTTTTGCAGAACGAAGGGAAACAAAATGGGGATGGAAAAATACGACATGTTCTGTGAATTCAGGGTTTCCACCAGGGAAGTTGTTGGACCTGGCGGCTACTGTGACCAAAATGGGGGTTTATTACAGTAACTTAACGTCACAAGATATTCATGAGACAACATTCTCCTGTTATATTGTCAAAACTAAAAAAGACTTAAGCATTAAAAAAAGGTTGTGTGTTTAAAATCATAGAAATACCAGAAGGACAACACTTAATAATATTTAATCGTTAACCTCTGCTAAACTTAGACATGGAAAGCTGCAGGGTTTGTAATACAATGGAGTAGAAACCCTGTGATTATCTAGTGTATCTATTTATCAGGCAAAACAGAACCAACCTCACGATAACGTTTATCCTCCATATGCTCAATAGCAGCAATGTAGTCATGGTACTGTCTAAGCTCCTCTTCATAGCACAGACAGTCATACCAGTAACGCAACTCCTCATATCTGGAAGACAAAAGAATTTGAGAACATATGAAGAAAAGTTTCAGAGCTCAAGTTAGAAGAGATGTGTCAAGTGACATAATTTATGTCACTTAATTTCAGTGTTGGTCAAGTTACTTGAAAAAAGTAATCAGTAACTAATAACCGATTACTCCCCCAAAAAAGTAATCCCGTTACTTTACTGATTACTTATTTTCAAAAGTAATTAATTACTTAGTTACTTTTAAAAAAACACGATTTACAACCTGAATAGGTGATAAAGCGATAGATCTTTCAGCCCAATTCTACTTTTTCTGCATAATCCATCATACAAAATGTAAATCAAATGGAAAAGTCTCTTTTTAAAACTTGTTTTATTAGTTTTAACCTTTTAACTTTATGCATCAAGCAAAAATTAAATTATATGCAACATTCTGACTGGAAGAAATTTGTTTTAAACCTATTTAAACCTATTTTCTGCACATTCCAGCACATAAAATATTTTTTGTGTGTGTTTACACTCACTCTTTCAAATAGATGCAAGTAAAACACAGCAGAAAATAAATAACATCAAAGACTAGTGGTCCTGTTGCTCTATTTTTACCTGTACAGCAGGAGTGGCATAGGCGGAGGTTTACCCTGGTGCAGGTGTGTCGCAGCGGTCAGTGGAAGAATCCGCGAGTTTCTCTGTGAATTTCCCATTACGTCATAGCGCACTCGGTGCTTGCTTGGAAGTTTAGGGTTTTTTTTCGCTTTAAAAAGAAGTTTTCTTCCCACGCACAACGGACGCTAATGTTTTTGTCACTTTTTATGGAATCAAACTCAAAATAAGGTCAGTACTTCCACGCTTTAAACGCTGCACGCTCATACTCTCTCCCGCACTCGATATATGATGCACTGTTGATCTGCACACAGTTGTTGTCACGAACGTCGCACTCGCTTACGTCACTGTCATGAGACATTCTCGCAAAAAAAAAATCACGGTTTTAGTAACGCAGTAACGCAGCGTTCCTACGGGAAAGTAACGGTAATCTAATTACCGTTTTTGCAATAGTAATCCCTTACTTTACTCATTACCTGAAAAAAGTAATCAGATTACAGTAACGCGTTACAAGTAACACGTTACTGCCCATTTCTGCTTAATTTCACAGGACAGGGAAACATACTGTTGTTAATGTATCGGCTCTTAAATTTGCACTGAAACGGATGATCTACTCAGTATGCTTCAATGATAATAACAACAATTTCTTCCATAGAGTAATAAAGGTTGTTTTCAGCACAACAATAACAAGCATTTAGCTTACTGGAAAACAAATCTATTCCTCATTATCTGACAGAGCTGTTCAAAGGCTGCAGACTTGTTCCAGCAGACAAGTCGAACTGTGCTGCATCATAGACACATAATGTGCCTCATTCTACTTGCGTGACATCCCAAACACTCAATCAATACCTACGTGCAAGGGAGGGATGTTTACTCGCCTCTCACAATTTTATAGGAAGCATATTTGGAGGGACTGAGCCTAGAATTTAAAGTCTAAAACTCTGTATCCCAGATAGGGCTGCCACGATTTGTCGACTAGTCACGATTACGTCGACTATCAAAATCGTCGACGACTGATTTAATAGTCGACGTGTCGTTTGAA
>NW_024582431.1:2351546-2374133 GCF_018398535.1 Haplochromis burtoni
GATAGAATTCTTATATCGGGATATGAGATTCTGGTCATATCGCACAGCCCTAATTTCATTAGTTTTTTTTCCCTTTATACAGAACCTGTTGCTGTATTTTAATGAAAAGTACAGAGTGTACTATGCAAATGCTAGCTTTCGGGCATCTTTTATTCAGGACCATGCATCATGTGCGTGTACCTGTCGAAATCATGCGGATGGAGGCGGTGTCCCTGTTGTATCAGGCTGTCCCAGTACAGCAGCTCCTCGTATGCCTGGTGCTCGTCCCACACTGGCGCTGCAGCGGCCGCCATGCTGTCGCGATCGCAGGACCCAAGCTACCACCTGTGCGCCCCCAAGTATACACCACTGTTAAAAACAGTTAGCAGGCAATTGGCTGTGTAATAACAACCACAATAAAGCAGCAGATGATTTGACATTATCCATGTATATGCTAACGTTAACTAAGCGGTACACTTGTTACGCTGCAGGCTGAGACATGTGGTTAGGATGCAGTAACTACGCTCACAGCAAACTAAATATATTTATAATAATAATAATGATAATAAAAAAAACTGGTCCCTTACTCCCATAATTATTCCATCCACATAAGTCAAGGCAGCCAATTAGCCTATGTTTACAGCGACTGGATGCTAGCAAGCTAGGTGAAGTTACCCAGAATGTCAGTGCTGTTAACGTTGCATTACATTTCGATTATGTCTTTAGAGCTCACCTCTGTCAACGGGCCAGTAAACAGGTGTAGGTCCCTTAACGTTGTTAGCTTTAGGATGTTAGGTTAGTTTGAGATGAGCCAGGCCTGCGCAGGATCGGTCACTCCGGTGAAGTTTCGCTTCTTCTTCTCCTAGTTTAATTGCGGGTCGCACATTACCATGTTTAGGTGTATACCGCCACCTGGTGTACCGGAGCGTGCGTTATGTCATAACTAACTAACTAACTAACTAACTAACTAACTAAATAAATAAATAAATAAATAAATAAATAAATAAATAAATAAATAAATAAATAAATAAATAAATAAATGCAAAGTAAAAGCAAGAGTAAAAAGGATGACTTCCAAGAAGGCTGAGATGTTTGAACATGTTCCATGTTGGACATTCCACAAATGCACTACAAACTAGACCTTGGAACAATATGCTTATTTGCACACCTCAGTCACATAGTTATTGAACACGTCTACAATATATTTGCACATTTTGCATTTTGCACATGTCTTCGTCCTGTCTTGTCTACAATATTGTGAGCATAACATGAACCTGGTATTCAATACCCACTGCACAATAGTCTCACTTTACTGTAATTGCACATGACCACTTTGTATTGTCTCTTATTTTGTCTTTGTTTATTGTACATATATTTAGTTAGTAGTAGTACATTTTTATCTTTTTAATTTGACTTAAATTTAGCAAGGGGTGAAATGGCATTTTGATATGCTGTATACTGTGTATATTGTTATACTGACAATAAAAACCTTGAATCTTTAATCTTGAATATTCAGAGGAGGGACAGAGGATAGACTGGCCAAAGGTTGTTGAAGATGGAGCTCTGAAGCAGGAGGAAAGGAGGAGAACAGACTAGTGCAACAGGAGGAGAATGCAGACGGGAAGGAGATAATCCTCAATGGAAAAGCTGCATACCACTTCTTCTGTCACAAATCCTTCACTGTCTCCCAGTTTTCCATTATGGTATTGCTCGACTGTCATCCATTAGTTCATCAATATTTCTTCTCTTGAAGTTCATTATGCATTTCTGTTTATATTTGGATCTTGACCCACCCATTTGTTGAGACCTAACTATTCGAGGAAAAACATTCTAAGTGGAATATGATGATCTCAGTGTCTACTTATGGCTCTGGGATCTAAGCCTCTTGGGCCTCTTCTATCTGTTACAAACCAAAAATTATTGGAACTAACTGCTCTACGTCAATTTTTTTTTTCAATATAGCCATCAGACTCAGTTGTATATGTTCAGATATCCACTCCCCTGATCATCCCAAGTAAATATTTGTATAGTATTAAAGTAATTCCTCTTTACATAAACTCAGACCATCTTTCTTTTTTGAATCCATTTTCTCTTCTGTTCTGTGTGATGTAAGTCCACATCTAACACTGAAAATATCCACGGAGGAACATTACATCACACAGTTACTACTCTTACCTTTTCACATCATATTCTTCTGCTATTGTTATTTCCCTTTTTGTAATATGTCAGCTTTCAACAGTTTGCATTATGCAATCTGGTTAGACTTTGGTCCTGGCTTCATACTAACAAAGATATAATGCAATGTTGTTAGCTGCTAATATTTTGGAGAACAAATAGGAATAAATATGTTAATTTAATCTATTTTTTCTATTCATGATGCAGATTATTTTTTAGTTTTAAATGATCTGATACAATTGCGATCAGTCCAGGTTGTTCTGTGCCTCTTGCTCTATGACAGCTGGATAGGCTCCAGCCACTCCCTGCAACCCTAAGCTTGGAAAGTGATTTAGAAAATGGATGGAAAGATGATCCAGTCCACTTAAAAACAGTTATTTGGTTCTTGTAAAGGATTCCGTTGTTTGAGATCCATTTTAATGCAGATCAGTATTTTATTTTATTTCAGACACACATAAAGTTAACTGTATTTAATTTAGAAACGCATACACAAAAAACAAAAATGTAGAATTTGTATCAGTGTCCTCCATTGCATACAGTGCTTAACAAAATTATAAGATCACCGCCCAATGTAAGGCTCAACTGCCCTAAATTAATAATTTAAAATTTGGTAATTGCGAAAATCATTATTTATGTTTCTGTAATGTTAATCCATCTTCACAAGTTATTTTATCAAAATGATATTTTTTTTATGCAAAAATAGAAATATTTTTGTTATCCACAAATTTTAAAACTTACTGTTCCATAAAAAAGCAAAAAATTAATAAATAAAAATATTTTTTTGAAATTGAAATTACAGTTATTTACTTGGAGTCCTGAACAAAAAAAAATATTATTTTGTTGTTGTTGTTGTCGTTGTTGAATGTTATGCTGGATTGGTCTAATCATTTTGTTAATCACTGTATGGGTAAATGTAAAAACAAACTTGCAAGAAACATGATCATGATTGAATTATTTTACCTGCTCTGTACCCCACAATATAACCAGCCCAGATCCTGTGATCAGCTGAAATAAGAAAGGGTCAATAGGGCATATGTCCACTCACCAAGATTGGATGGCAAAACCTATTATGATTGGACTGAAAGCTTTATGGGAGGTTAAATAAATATCAGATTTCATTTATTTAACATTTTGCAGTAATATTTAACATTATCCAGAATAATGAAGGAGCAATTGGAAATAGCAAGTCTAGATCTTTTAGGAATTTAGAGACATTTCTAGGACAAAATAAAAAGGCATCAGACTTTTTTGTGGTTGTAGGTGAACTAATAATAATAATAATAATAATAATAATAATAATAATAATAATAATAATAATAATAATAATAACAAACACTGATGTCACAGACATCTGTATGATAGTAGAGTACAACATTTTTTAAAAGCTAAAAGATTCTGTTTCTAGCTTAGGGAAAAAATAAATACAAAGTTCTGGAATAAAAATCACATTGAATCGTTTTTTATTTACATTCAGTCTTTACACACACTCAGAAAAATGAGTGTATAATTCAAGTATTACGTTATAACCTCTTACTTTATTTCACAAAAAGAAATATATAAGCACACATAGAGCATATAAACATACATAAACTCCACAGTATTTGAATATTAACATTCCTTAATGAAACACATTCAGCAGAATACGCTCTAAATACTTCTGGGTTTAGTACGGTGCTCCCTCCAAATGTTAAAACCAGTACAACTGATTTCTTTTGCAACCATACAATGAAGGCATGCCAACTGTGCAATTCATGTCTTTAAAAGCAGATAGAACTGAGTACAAATAAATCAATGCAATACTGTATGTAGTCCCTGTATAAGTGGCACTTCTGCAAAACTTTGAGCTTCTCCAGACAAAGCGTGGTTAGTACTGCAGCCGTATGCGGCCTAAATCGTTCCCTTTTCCTCTTAAGAGTTTCCTTATGAGGGTATAATAACAAGGAATGTTCACTCAATGCAGGTAAACAGTAGAAAAGTGTATATTTTGTGCAAAATCATAGCATTAGCTAGCTTTCATTTATAAGGTCCAGACCATGAACTCAGGGTAAACTTTGATGATGTGAGAAAGAGAAATGATGATTAAATCCAAGAAGCACTTCTTTAGAGAAGGTTTAAAAGCCACGGAGGTGTTTTCAAACATCCTGCTCTTCTGTTGGCCTTTCTTTATAAAGATCTTTGCTGAGTTCTTCATATGCTCACTGACCTGGTAACAAAATATATCCGCAAATTACTATGTCAACCTTTCTCTCAGATCAGACTTGATCTACATCATTCTTCTCTGAGCTAGGAAAAGAGGACGGCTCCCAACGGCCCAAAATAGTACCCCTCAGGCCTGCCTGGCACTTAGCGATGAGGTAGATTTTGCGGAGCACGGTGCGGCGCAACAGGATGTAAACCCAGGGGTCGAGGATCTGGTTCCACGTGGCCAGCCTCACTCCCATCACCATCAGGGTTTCATAGTATGACAAGCTGTGTCCAATGGTTCCCGTGTAGGAGTGAATCACGGACATCAGGCCAAAGATCTGCAGACATGAAACATAAAACTGCAGTTAGTAAAATGAAAAGTAAAAACAATATATTAAAAGAATAGCAAAATAAATGTTTATAAAAATAGAATGCCACTCTGCCCTCCTTAGTGTCATAGATACAGTGACATTGCTTTATAAGGTCTGGCTATAGTTGTACTAACCTCTTATTGATATTTTAAAGTAGAGACTGCAGGAGTAAAAGTTTTATTTCTGAGTAGCTGGACTGCATTGCGCCTAATACCTGGTATTAAAATCTTCAGCTTTGATACCAATACTTTTAATTAGTGAAATCTATAATATGCAATCATCTTAGGGAGAGCAATGTAATGAGATCACTTGTATTTACCATTTATTTAATAATGATAGTGCAAATTCTCTGATCACATGCAGGTATCATAAGACAAAAAACCTTCTGCTTCATATATGTTTGTGCACAGAAGTAACACCTGAGCCTTCTTACATTACATTACATTAAATTTGCATGCTACTGATATGTAACTATCAGCAATGTGCTGATGTTTGACCAAAAAATAACAAAGTCACCATGCCTGTCATGCCCAGTTTGAAACTGTAATGGACTGGTCACCTGTCCGAGGTGCGCCCTGACTTTTGTCAGGTGGCATTGGCTCGAGCCCCACACAAACCCTCAATTTGGATAAACAGTTAAGAAAATGGAAGGATGGAATCAACCGATGGAAATAATTTCACTTTAGTAAAGCAGAATTTGGCTGAATCTTTACGTGAGTCAGTCAAGCAAATGACAATCTGAGTAAACTGAAATCACCAAATTAAAAAACACATTGTAAGCTTCTTAATATGATACAAACCAGATACCAGCTGTGTATGTTGTTTTGTCCTTGAGGACTGCTGCACAGTTCACTTGAGTGGCTGCATGAAAGCTTGAGCAAGAATTTTTGGACTGCTGTTGTTCCTTGAGATGTAAGCTAGAGTTTGTTGGCAGGTCTAACTTGAGAGATACTTTCCCATTCTCATTTTCTGCTAATCCTATATAAACCCTTGATAGCGTGCAAAATCCCTCTGTTATTATGCATGTGACGCACTTTTTAAATATGCGGTCTTTCTTTCTGACCACATTTCTGCTTCAGTCTCTGTTTGCACATTGTTTTTTTTTTGTTTTCTTAACTGAGCTTGATATTTAAACAAAGCGATTGACTTACACAAAGTAAGAGCACTTACTCTTTAATTTAGCAGTTGTTGTTCCCTGTCTGACATTTGATCCCATAATGATCCAGCTGTGTAATGTGATCCAGTTCTCTTCAGAAATGTGTTAAATAAGAATTTCATGTTTTGTTTTGTTTTTACAGAAACAAAGGCCATTTGGACAGAAGATTCTTTCTTTCTTTTTTTGTCTTTGTCAGCACTGATCCTGTTGCTAATGCAGTGTGACTTTAAATATTACTTCTAACTTCACAGTTTTTAACCAAAATTCTCAGTTTGCCCCTAATCTCACAGTTGCACTATGTGACATAACTTGAAAACCTCCAAAAATTTGAGGAGTAAAAATACTGCTTAACCACCACATAGGTGCTTTCAAACATGCTGGCTAAAAATCCACTTGTAGTGAGCTGCCAGAATGAGTAAGAGAGCTGTAAAGCTGTTGTGATCTAACAGCTGCAATAAAACTGACGAGAGTTAATAAAGCACAGTATGGGCATGAAGGCAAGCATGCTCAGAGTGTCGCTAATGAGCCAACCTAAGTAGAAACATCTGTGTGAGAGAACATTTGATGTGTAAGAGCTCTTTCTTTTTTTATTTTTAGACAACAGGTGAAGTCTACCATCTTACTGACTTTTCTTTCTTAACCTTGTACTTCCTGACACTCACCAGCAGAGGGCTCCAACAGATACACGAGGTGACCATTATTCCAACGAGCTGCACCACCATCTCTATGTCGTGGGACTTGGCTGAGTGATGGGAGCCGGGCTGCCTCCTGAGCCGGGCGAAGACCAGTGTCAGTCCACTGATGGTGTTACAAACCAGCGCCACAGCTAGCGAGGCCAGCCCAAGTCCAGAGAACAATACTACAAATGCCACATCCACCTCCTTAGTGTCACTGAGCACTTTGATGAAACACCAGGTCCCTGGCTCTTGATAGGTGTAGGAACCCAGCTGAAAGCAGGGTAGCAAGGCCACACTTAAGGCTGCCAGCCAGATGATGGAAAGACAAATTTTTGCACGTCTTTTTGTGACCAAAGATGAGTGCAGCAGTGGTTTAGTAACACCCAGGCATCGCTCGGCAGCCATGGCACAGCCCATGAAGAGAGGGCATAGTCCGAAGAACACCATGCTGCCACCGAGGAACTGGCACATCCCATCAGAGGAGTTGACATACTGAGGCCTTGCAGCTCCAGAGAGGTAGAGTCGGAGAACCAGGGCACCAGGAATCACATGGCCAATCGAGTCTGTAATCACCAGTGACGTGGCAAACAGAAGGAATGTAGCTTTGGAGCGCCGGCGCTGAAGGGAGTAAGCATTAACCAGGATGAAGAGGGCCACAATGTTGGAGATGATGCCCAGTGTCATGGACAATATGACAATGAACGCTCCACCAGCGGTAGGCTCCTCAAAGGTGAGGTTTTCATGGTGTGACAGCCCTTCAACAGCAGCCCTGACCTCCACCTTCCCTCCACTGTCATTAGCCACATGAGGGAGAAGCAGGGGGGCTGAGGAGTTGTAGTGGCTCAAAGCTAACATCTCTGAACTCTGAAGGTCGTGAGATCCATAGTTAGGTGAGGCTGCAGGAGAGAGAAAAGGCATATTTAGTTATAAAACACTCTTAAGCTGCTGTTGATCCGTGTAAAATGATATTGATGAGTTGATTTAACAAAAACTGTAATAACTATTCACACAAATACAAATAAAAGTTGAGGAAATATCCTGGAAAAAATGAATGCAGAAAATCCCAACCCAACCAAACATCTACAATAGTGTTTCCAGATTTGTTTATTTAAATGTGATGGCACAGGAGGACACAAAAACCAACCAGGTGGGGGGAACATGAGACTAACGGTTTTATTTGTGAACAGAATTCCTGCCTCGAAGCATAAACAGGGAGACGTGGCTGCCTTGCAATGAGGCATGGTGGCTGCACTGAAGCACACGATTGAACTCTGGGGCACAAAATGCAGTACGGTTACAACCGTAAATATGTTTTATCTTCCTGAGTGGGGGACAGTGCCAGGTCAGGTGGTCCTTTAGCCACAGCCCTTAGAGGGTAGGCTATTAGATATTGGCAGATTGTTAAAACGCCAAAAGAGACAATAGCTTTCAGAAGAAATGCGTTCATCTCTTTCTCTGGCCAAAGAATCACTGACAAGAGGCCGCTTCTGAAACCAAAGGCACCACCTTTGCGTGACATCCTTTAATGGTCATCTTTTAAGATTTCAGGGCTGCTGACATTTAAAAGATTCAAAAACACTACAAGAAAGAAAAGAAGGAAATTATTGTTTTCACATCTATTGCGTTCCCCACGAATATGGCTCTTGTTCTTTTATAACTGAGTTTGATTCAGGTGGAAGTATGTGAAAGAAGTGCAAAGGAGAGAACTTTAATAGTCGTATGACACACAAATGTCTTATAAATGTACTTATAATTATTCATCATAGGCAGGAACATTTTTTCAATCTTTTATACATATATTTAATATATATATATTTAATAGATGACAAATGTTTATGTTCTTCTTCTTCTTCTTCTTTTTGATTTGTAAATATTCCTTTTGAACCCAACCTGACAGCTGGTCACCTTGTGGGTGCCCAAAGACACATGAGCGATGAAAGGACACAGGATGACAGACAGCAAGTAGAGGCTACTGAGGCAGCTGTCAGGACTGCAGTGCTTTGTTAATCAAAGTGGAGCGTCACTGTTAGGTTTAGTTTGGAGGTCAAACATAGTTAAACAGAACAGAACTCCCAGCAACACAAAAAAAAAAAGACTAAATATTGGGGGAAATCAGAGCTGAGCATTATTCAGCTCACTGTTCACGATGCTTCATTCCATAATCACATACATTTTTTTAACACAGAGAATCCTTATACCTCGTTTGTGGTGTCTAAACAGTAACAGTAATTGCCTTAATTTAAACTAATTAAAACAATTACTGGATCCAGTTTCTACCAGAAAGAAATATTATTTTTTTAGGGCTGTCTCCTGCCTACTGTTTCAGACTTCCACAGAGCCCAGAGACAGCCAGTAAGCTGCTTTTCTGCACCACAACACACCCTATCACAATTTCTTCTCACCACTTTGTTAAATCTATGAGAACTCCCACACTGATCTGTATATTTTCAGAAAAGTTCACATTTCCACTAAATAAGAAACATATATACAGATGTTAACAAAAAATAATACATATAAAATGAACAAAGACTTATTCTTTTTTATTACTCCTCTTCATCATTATTATTATTTAAATGGAAGAAATTACTTACCACTCGACAGTTGATTAGTTATCTTATAAGTCCAGCTGGTTTATCTTTGTGATTCATAAGGATAATCCAAAGAAATCCAGACGAAAAAATCTGTTTTCATTAGAAGTCATGTTTCCTTTCGACAAGCTCCACTGCAGCGATGTCCGTCGCGGAGTTTTTTCCATTGCTTAAGACTCCTGTCTATTTCACTGTGGCTTTTAAAGGATCCCCACTGACGCTGAAATACCGACTCACATTTTTATAGCGCGGTGTCCTCCAGTCTGTGTGGGCGTCTCTGCTGCTGTTCGCCCCCTGAGTCAAGTCCGTCTCACCCCTGTGCTGCACTTTCCCTGCAGCCTGTTTACATTACCTGCACGACCAGTAAGCACAACCTAGCGTCACTTAACGTGTCACCGACATTTCTCAAAAAAAGAGAGAAGGGAAAAAATGTTTTTAAAAAAAAGAAAAAGAAAAAGTCATTATTTTTTACCTAAGCAGCACACTGTTATAGTTTTAATTTCCCTGTAAACTTCAAAATGTTGGTCTCGAAATAGTTAATAAAGCTTTATTTGCAGTAATCAGCTTGAAGCGAAGACACTTTTCAGCTCCTGGCTCTTCTGTAAATGAATCGATCTGAACAGATTCGGTTCCATAGGCTGCGCTATTGATCTATTTATTTTTGCAGTTGAATGCGTAACTCTGAGCTCAAAATAACCTCTGCTGAGGTATCAGTTGTCCAGTACATGGTGAATATTAGCTCTTCCTATGAAGGGTCTTCTATTTCAGTAATTCCAATAAACGACCTCAGTATTCAGGAGCAAAGGGCTGACGTTTATCTAGATATAATTTAAAAAACAATTAAATAATTTTTTTTTTAAAAAAGACGAGGATACATGTGAAGGTGTTTGTTTTGCAGTTGTAGTTTAGATAATTTGGTATGGAAAAGCCATATTCACGCTCTAGAAAAAAACAGATGTTCCTCAAGGACCCTGGTGTTAGTCTTGAGGGTTTCTGCAGCTGTGTAAAGGAAAAATGTATTCTGCTTGATTGACACTTTTCCTGTAGTACATACTGAAGCCAGGTGGCTTTGTTTGTTTGAATTTTACAAGGTCGTGGAATGCAAGCTGGAGCACACTAGCACACATTTTGGGTTGGAAACTGAGCAAAAGCAACATTAGAGATTGGCTGCTGGTTCACAGGAAAGAGCAGAGATGGGCACTGACATGTAAATTGTTTTCATTTTGTTTTTTTTCCCTTTAAAAAAATTAAATCAAGACACCTGGAGGAAGAATTTAGGCCCTGCGAGAGTCTTAAAGGGAGGAGTGCGCAGAAAATATCGAAACATCTATTAGATGGGATTACATCTTGAAAAAGAAGCCCAGTCTCAAAGAGGTTTGTAAAGCAGGCGAAAAATTTAGTTGATTTATGATCCAAGACACAAATGTCATACTTTTTTTTTCTTGTTTATGCAGATGAAAAACATTTTCCTCTACGAAAGACTGGTGCAAGTGGATTCTTGGCGTTAGGTGGACCAGGCTGCTTGCTGCCTCATTCCAACAGAAAGATAGTCACTGAAGGCACCTATAGTTTACCCTTGACTTGGTTTATTTCACACTGACACACATTGATGCAAACAGCAGAAGTCCAAAAATCATCCTCCTGGAGTTAATTTCACCTGAGCAGGTGAAATTACTCCATTCATAATACATCCTGATTGAACAGGTTTAATCAAGCGTAGACACTTAGCAAACAATACACACAGACCATTTAATGCAATAGATCATTGCTCCACAATCAATAAACTAGAGTTTACACAGTTGTCTCGTTAGACATAGACCAGGTAAAGTGGAAATTTTTATTTGCAGTTTTAAACAAATTTGGATTTGGTACATTCTTCAAAAAATGGATCAAAACACAGCTATCCAAATGCATGTGTTAGGACAAATAAACTTAATTTGCAAGGCTTTAATCTAATGAGGGGCACCAGACAGGCCTAGCCTTTTGTCCTTTTCATTGAACCACTAGCAGCAGCAATCCGACATGCCTATACGCTGATGATGCTATTACTTTTCCTTGGGAACTCACAAAACTCTCTTCTGGAGCGAATTACGCTCATAGATTTAACTGGGGTAAATCAAGACCTCTACCTGTGAACTGTAAATATCAGAACACCTCCACCACTCCATTACAATCAGGTAACATTATTTACATCAGTAAAGATCTCTACTCTGCCTTTCAGAGGTTTCACTATTAAGCATCATTACTTCTTAATACTGAAGCATGCGGGGCCCCGTCCTCGGCTTGTACTGGGGTCAGCTTCTCGCTGCCTGCAGTCCCTTGGCATTCTTGCCCTCGGCTCTGTCCGGGACCTTTCTCTTCCCCCGTCTGATTTGAGCACTCAATCGTCATCTGCATGTGTGGCCTTGGGTTTTGGGTTTTCTTAGGGCTTCCCATGTATTCACTGTTAACCTCTGGCTTTTGAGGGGGCATAGTTGTTGTTGTTGGAGTCTCTCACCCTCATTCTTAAGTATGTTTCATGACAAACGCTTATACAAAGACACTCACATTCTCTCTCTTGCTTTCTCTCTCTTTCTCAATGACAAACACACATACAAAGAGCAAAATTGTATGTTTGTGTACTCCATTTGTTTGGTCTTACAATATAAAGTGTGTTGAAACAACTGTTGTTGTAAGTTGGTGCTATGTAAATAAAACTGAATTGAATTAAACTGAACTAATGTCATTTGGGTTCATCCTTGTGTACAAAATATGAAGGCCATCCAGCAATTATTATTAATGTTTAAATGCAAAGCGAAACTGTAAGCGCTCTTTTGGATCCCTGTGGTTTGAAGTTTCGTATTCAGAATCACATGTACCCAGACAGATGTTTCAGGGTCGAAAGTGCCCACCAAAATAAACACACAAAAATTAAGGCATCCTTGGTTGCATCTTACCCCTGTCTTCTGTTATAATCTTTTGTCTGCAATGAAAAAAAATGTTTTTTAAAGCTTGAGGAGAAGTAATGTGATAAAGGTCAGCAGGAAATATTTTCTCAGGATAATGAACGCCTCCCCACAGGTCCTTAGAGATTTGCCAAAAAAGAGGGCTGCCAAAACAGAAGTGACTGGTATGATTTGAGAAATGGAGAAAGTTGGACAAATTCTCATAGAAGCAGGCAAATTGAGACGAATGAGAGATGGTTTGATTAAGGACTTTGGAGGAGAGCCTAACATTCTGACCTGGAATGCACTGCGGCTCCGGGGTCCTCCATGTGTCCGCCAAATGGCGGTTCTGAGGAGTGTGGCTTTATTTTGTTTCCATACATGGTGGCAGCAGCGTAGGTGGTGCTGGATGGAGGAAACAGCCAAGTCTCCTCCTGGAGCCAGGAACAGTGGTGGCTGGTAACCTAAAGATACCTCGAAAGGAGATAATCCATTAGCTGTTGAGATCAGTAGATTATGGGCATACTCAGTCCGGTGCAGTTGTGAGCTTCACGTAGGTGGGTTGGAAGAAACAACACAATGCAAGGCAGCTCCAAGCCAATCAGCAAATCCTCCTGATTTGCTGCCTGGATGATTTGATCTGTGTCTTGCCACTGGATTGTAGATGAAAACCAGAAACTAAACTAACTTTGAATCATAGTGCATCACAGAAAGCGCTCCAAACCTGAGAGATGAATCTTTGTCATTTGACAGAAATAATGTCTGAGTGAATTCCATCCAACCTGAAAACATGTTAAACTAATTGTTGGTTTGTTATGGTAACTGTGGGAAGTTTAGGCAAGGCTAAGAAATGCATTACTTTTAAGAACCTGTCAATGACAACTGAGCCTGGCCATGAAATAGGAGTAACTGGTCAGCGCATTCAGCTTCTGGAAATGAAGCAAAAGCTCTGGAGGTAGAAGTGAGATGAGTTAGAGGTGCTGCTACCTGGTTATAGTTTGTGATGAATTGGCAATAGAAGCTGGCAAAGCCCATAAAGTGCTGTAATTGTTTCCAAGTGGTTGGAGTGGGCCCTTTGGTCATGGCTTTGACTTTCTCCGGGTCCATTTTCACTGGCCCACTCTTGAGAATATAACTCAAAAATGATACTAAAGAAGTGTGAAATTCGCATATCTTTTCCTTCACATACAGTCTCTTTTCCAGTTACTTTTGCAAAGCCTTAATGAAATGGCATTTTATTTTTTTCTAGAATGTCATCAAGAAACACAAAGTTGTTCAGAAAATCCTTAAGAAAGTAAAGCTTGGAGGGCTGAAGCTGAGTTAGTTAATCCAAAAAGACACCACGCGATACTATAAAGGTGTATTAAATGTGGTCTTCCAAAAACCCAGCACCCACTGGAGAAGATGGATGGATGGATGGATGGATGGATGGAGCCACAATTGGTCATCAAGCAGGATTTGTTCTCCAGTGGAATCAACAAAGACTTGGAAAGCTGACTATCATTTCTTGTGGTTAGAGATCTTAAGTCTTTCAGAGATGCTGGCTCGTCCTTTAAAGCTAGTTCATGTTTAAGCTGATTATTTAAGAAATGATGGTAACCGATTTTTAGTGCCTTTGTCCCTGACACAATTCAGTTGAGAACTCAGTGACAGTATTTGTCTGGTATAAATTAAAGAACCATCTAGCTGATCAAACACTCTCTTAAACGCCTTACAAACTTATGTGGATGACTCATTTGACCAGCTAATAAAATAAGACTCAGCTCTCCGAAGAGCTTGATCATTAAGCAAACCCACAACATGAGAAATCTTTGGGTAGTCGTTAGAGAAGCCACGGGGTGTATTACTGAGCAATAAAGGCCACTTCAACAGAAAACCCCTGCAGTAACCCAGCTCACGTGTATACACAGGGGTTGCACACACAGGGGAACAAAATCAGATTCCATTACATTGGGCTGAACTGGTGTTTCAGTGACAGAGGGTTGTGGCAATTTCAAATTCACTGATTGAATAGTGCGATTCAGTGGATCTAGCCTCTGATGAGTTCCCTGTTGTTGTAGTATTGCAGTGTTTTTCTTTGCAGGAGCAGTGACTGGCTGGATGGTCCAGGCAAGTGGAACTGGAAGTGTCTGTGACACTCCTTGAAGCAACAGGAGTCCCAGAAAACAGTGCAATCACTCTGATTTTGGCTGGGCAACTGAAGAACAGTCAAGAAAGCAGGTATACAGACTGAAAAAACACAAAAACCTTTTAGAGGCATTAGAGGCTTAACACCCACTACAATAGGAACAACAACATGGCAAAGAGTAGCTTCTCTTACTGCCTCCTAAAGGTTTCTCCTTTTCTCCACTTGTCTTCCTTTTAACCAGTTACTTTGTCTCTTCATCCTTTTACCTAAGTGGGATTTATAGTCAAACACAGGGAGCACGTTCGCCCTCCGTTCCACTCCAGGGACTGCCCGTCTGCCTGCATTGAGCTCTGTTGTCAGATGACGGCAGGGTACAAAGCACGCGCTCCAGCCATCCATGGTCCACTCTTGGTTGTGTTGCTGTTGCTCTGTGAACCAGACGGAAAGGAGAGTGAAGTTATAGGACACAATGAAATAATGAAAAGTGTCAACTGCAGCCTCTGTCTGTGCTTTTAATTCTTTTTCTTTTGCATGGACGCACATTTTTCCCAAAAAAGTGTAAGTGAACGGACACACTATAAAAACCCACTTTAGCCAGTCAGAGGGATAGCTCAATATTACTCTTCATGAACCAGAAGAGTCATGTACTTGACCTAATCGCCACAATTTCCTGAACATTTGATTTCTTTATTTGGTGAATTTTCTACATGAAAATAGTTTTTACCTCATGACATTGTTCACAAAGTCCAGATGGAAGGCAGAGAGTAGCAGTGCCAGCCAGTGCTTAAATACCACGGGTCAATGAGCTAAAACACAGCAGGTGTGAAAGAGAACCAGATAGATCACTTCAGCTAGTTTTAGTTTTGTTGTTAAATCCAACAGAAAGAAATTCACTATTTGATAGAACAGAGACATAACAATGGCACATAAAGATGTTAATTCTAAACTAGATAGTTTTATATTTTATTGGCTTCATTTATCTTGTTAGGACTTTCAATTAGACATGTCTCTATTTATGTTGGTCTTGGACTAAATCATTTAGGTCTGATCCTTCTCCTTTACCAGTGCCCACTTAGAGAGCGCAACAATCGAGCGCTTGGCTGCCATACATGTTTGTTATCCTACCTCTTAAAGGAGACCCTGCTGCCTCCATTTTCTTCACGAATTACTACAAAATATGCCATTTGGCATCTGCAGTCCACTGGCTTGTCCAATACTAAGTCTGAGGTTTATGGGTTTGAGGCTCCTTCTACACCCTTACATTCACCGCAAAGAGAAAAAACTCACTCACTGCATACCTGATTTTTTTTGTCGCACTGGGAGATGGAAATGCTCTTCAGAGGTTACAAAGGCCTTTATCCTTTAACATGCAACATGGAAGAAAAAGAAAAAGAAATTCTAGTGTTGCATATGCAGAAAAAATCTTCTTGACATGAAGACTCACAAATCGCCCACCACAACCACCATGTTGTTTAGAGAGCCTGAATATGTGAACTGACAGGAGTTTTACGGGTTTAGAAAAGTGATTTGCAGTTTTGGTTTTAACATCAAGAACATTCCCCTCTATCACACCACTTTGCACAATTATACTGTGCTAGCTTTAATCAAGCATTGTGATATCATGCAAACATATTCAGTGGGGCAAAGGTGTCCATGATATGGGTGCATTCCTCAGTTTTATTATATTTATGGGAATTCTTTGCTATTATGAGTGGAAAGCCACACTTTATCTGTCTGGCCAAAAACTGAACAGTGGAATGTTTGCATGAAAATATTCAGCTGGGAGAAGAAAAGACAAACACGCTGTCAAAGAGAGAAACAATTTCAACTACTTTTCTCTGATGTAGCACACACTCCCTGCAGTGCAAATTGTAAAACAAAAAAACAACACACTGTCAGATTGTCAGGCTGGAACCCAGAAGCAATTTCTAATATTTGGTTACTGTTTTGCCTGCTGCATGTCTTGAACTCTGTAAAGACGGGTGCTGATTATGCCAGGAGAAATAGAAAATCCCAGTCTTGTAGGATCCACAGATAATAACAGATGACATCTGCTCTGGGCAGTGTATCATGATCATTATGGTTGATTTTTTGGTTTCCAGCATGGATAAACATTAAGAAGAACTCATGGTAATCAGTGTTCTGAGACAAAATACAATCAGTCATGTGATGCAGATTTCAAGGTCAAGGTCAGAATTTGAGGGAAAAGACACTAATCGTGTGGTTTTATTATTGAACCGCATACAGTGTAAAGGCAATAGCAAGCTTTCCTAATGGATAGGTTTCCTAATAATTTATGTTTTAAGGGGAAAACTAATTTGTAGACAGATATAGTTGTTAGATCTGTACAAATGCAGTTGCAGTGATTCATTGAAAAGAGCATATGGCATAAGAACTTCTGTAGTTTGGTCAATTTGAGCCTCGATTTCCTCAGCAATACAAAATAACTCCATTGTGACACTATGTGAAAGGAGAGTGGCATGACAGTCTCAAATGAATGCATGAAGCTCAAGAATCTGGAGTACTCTGCATTCATTATGCTAGGTGTTTTGTTTAGACACTGCAGACTGTGACTCAGACCAAATATTTGTAGATTTAAAACAGATGCCATTGTCCACATTTGGCCTTGGACTGTTATGCTTTTTCCAAGCTGGATTTAGTAAGACATTCTCAATGCATAAAATAAAAGAAGCATTTATTTGATTAAGGGAGAGTAAACGTTAACTAGTCAACGCATTGTTTTTGTGCTGTAACCAACAACAATACATAATATTTTTGTAAAGCAATCCAGGATTATTTTAATTAAAACCATAACAATCTGCATATTCAAAAACAAATTTTGCTGAAGTATGGGATTTTCATTTAAAAGTTTGACTTGTTTGGAGTTCTTCAAATCAAATTTACATCAGATCTCTTGCCTCAAAATCCACCATGTATATGCTTTCATTAGAGCTTTGTTGGCTCAGCCACTGGAGAGTTGAAACGTCAAAAATACTTCTGCAGATTCAAACCTTTCTCTACCCAACAAGCACTGATGACTTTGTTGAACTGCTCATTAACACAAATATCTAATCAGAAAATTACATGTCAGCAGCTCAGTGCATTTAGGCACAAAAACAGCCTCCTGAACTTCAAACAGGTCTGGGGAAGAAAAATGAAAAGGTAGTAGGGGATCCTCTGAAATTTTCCTGACCTACTGGGATTTTCTCACATAACCATCTCCAGGTTTTACAGAAAAAAAGAGGTTCAAATTGATAGGGAGGCAACAGCAATTCAAATATCTATGGATCCATCTAGCCTTGTGTCAAGGTAAAAACAAAAAGGGAAAGTTATATTTCTAAGCCCATTAAACTTCTGTCAGTTTACATATACAGTCTGTCTGGCCAACAAGTTCGGCAAACTGGGAAATCAGATGAACTTGGTGGTTGTGAGGGCGATTTATAGGTCTTCATGCCAAGAATGAGGGTCCAAACACCTAACAGTGGCAGGTGAGTATATATTACATTTACTGTATACTGACAAAGCCAAAATACGAGCCTATAAAAATTTGATTCATTCAGGAAAGAAAGATATGGCACAGATTTGTATAAATTAAAAGAAAGAACAGAGTTAACGGAACCTTAGCTACTATAGGGTAAGAGGTGGGATACGTCCTGCACAGGTCGCCAACCTGACGCAGGGCTAACACAGAAAGACACGAGTGCTAACCACTGTTCCAGCATGCTACCCAATACTGGAACATTATAACTTCAAAGCTATCCAACCCCACACACATGCTGTTTTAGCAATACAGCTTTTTACAACCAAGATTTGCCAAGTACAAGCACAGTCTTTACTGGTTGGCTTGCTTGAGACACCTGTTCTTTAAATATCTGATTTTTTCCCTTATTCACTTTGTCGTTGCTAAGTTTTCTGAATAGAGCTCATTCCCATTTTGTCAAAAAAAAGTGCTTTAGTTATAAATGTGATCATCTGCTGTTTTCAGAGCTTTTGTGATAAAATAAATAAATAAATAAATAAAAATCATATTTGGTGATGTACAGAGCACTCTGAGCTCCCTAAATTGTTCTGTGAATGTTCATGCAGTAAATTCTCAGTGAACACAAGAAGAACACAGTGACCTTTTTATAAAGAAAAAAGACTGAATCTTAATCCAAGAAGAGAAATTCTAATAGCTTCCTTCCTGTTATCCTTGAAAAGACTGTAACATTTTTGTGGGCTTTTCTCTCTTAAATCTTTTTCATAGAGGAAAAAAAAATGACAGTTTTCCCAGTCAACATCTAATGGCCTACATCAGATCTCTGTCCCTGCCAAATAAACCCATACTCTGAATGAATCTTAAAGAGGACTCTGTCTACCTCCAGCTGTGTCGACGTGGTTGGTTGGATGGTTATGTTCCTAGACAGAAATTTTAAATGCATGACTGACATTGAAAAACATAAATTCTAACGTGAAGCGCAATACGTTCCAAGTTTCTATTTCAGGACCACTTCAATTACTGAATTTAAAAAACAATGTAGCACCAAGCTGGGTGAAGATGTAGAAACTTTGCAAGGAGACTCGACATATCTGAATGATCTAATCCCAGACAGCAGCACCCACCACTGCACTATGTGGGCTGAGAGCTAAGCGGTCTTGCTGATGTCTGGGGTAATAAAAATGAAGCGCTTGCTTTTGTGTAGTGATTAATGAGAGCTCTTGTCAGTGTGAAGAAAAGCGAGGATGAGGTAATTAAAGTGCATCTGCATTGGTGCGAGGTTTAAGAGCCGCAGCCTGCTAATTAGCAGAGATGCTATTAAAAGGAAACTGTGATGCAAGTGCTCATCACCTACCGTCCCACACACAAAAACAGACATTAACCTTTTACCTGGAAAGCCAGCTAGTCTTTAAATCGTCTTTATTCAGAAACAACGTCACTGTTAATTCTTAGCAGATGATGGCATTATTCACCATAGTTTTGAAATACTGGTGAGATTTCTTTAATTTTATTTAGATTAAATCAAGATATTTGCTTATAGAATACTTTTTTTTTTTTAAACGTATTCACTGCCATGCAATAGTACATGTTGAGGTCATGATAAAACTTTCTAAATAACCCTGAACTGATTAAAATCTTGTTGGCTCAATCTATTATTTCCAATGAAGCTCAGAAGACAAGTATTATTGTTATTATGAGTGGTTGGGAATTCATACTGGCCTTTGTTGGACAGAGAAGTATTTCTTTTGAAAAGATCTAATGGTAGCAGCTGGGTGTAAGTTCAATTTTATGAGTGTATGCGCAATCTCCTGCTTAGTCACTGCTGATTAGGTAGGTAGCAGGATTCCTGATGCTGTAATGGCCAACATCTGTGTATTTTGAAGGTAGAGTCCAGAGATCGTTAGCCAACCCTAACATAAGAAGTTAAAGCAGGGCAGAAACAACTTTTGTTGTTCTCAGTACTGACAAAATCTTGTTAAATCTATACATAACCTCTTGATTCCAATTATTTTCTGGATGTAGCTCTGTATTTTAAATTAAAAAGAGGCCCTGCTTGATACCAGGTAAGCCAGGCAACTGTTTAGGGTTACAGGCCAGTGGGGGAGGGGGGCTCTGAGGTTGGACAAACTTTCAACTACAGCAGTGGCAATGTAGAAAGTTTGCAATGACAGTAGCTGACTCTCTTCCATTGCAAGCATCATATATGATCAGGGATGGGCACTGTGATTACTTTTTTCAAGTAACAAGGAACGTAAGGGATTACTATTGCAAAAAAAATAATGTTGTTTGTGAGAGTGTCTCCTGACAATGACGTACGAGCATTTGGCGTCCGTGGTAGCATCACACATGTGTAGATCAACAAAGCATAATAAGGAGTGTGGGAGAGAGTACGACCATGCAGCATTTAAAGCTTGTAAGTAACACCATTACTTTAATTTTGGTTCCATTAAAAAGTGACACAAACATTAGCGTCCACTGAAGATCCTGCTGCTGAATCTTTACTTTTAGTTGTTTTTTGCTGGAATATGCAGAAAAAATAGAATTGGGCTGAAAGGGCTAAAGTAATCAGGTTGTGTATCATGTTTTTTAAAAGTAACTAAGTAATAAAGTAACTAAATACTTTTTTAAAGTAACTTGACCAACACTGCATATGATTATGCGTAACAAAAGTAATGCCAGCTTGGAAAACATCACAATGAAAACAAAGAGAGAAAACAAGGGAGACAGAGGTGAGTGTATCAAATAATAAATATAATGCTAAATAATCAACTGCCGCTAGTCTAGCCCTAAATATGAGGAAGATTTGAATAACTTCCACTAGCATTACGTACTTCTTTTGTTTATTTTGATGTTGCAGCCTTGTGTGGTAATGTAACAGAGTGGAGTTCATCAGGACACAGACAGTCATCTTTTTAGCATAGCTAGCAGACCAAAAAAACATAGGAGCTAGCTGGAGTATTAACGCCTAATAACCAGTCAGTGTGCTCTTTGGCTGCCGTTTCCTTGTTATTTTATAGCACTGTTGTTGGTGGCGTCAGATTATTTGTAACATAAGTGATAAATACTGATTAGAGCCCCCCTGCCCCCGAGAATTTTTGCTAAGAACCCCAACAGTCTCCGCTAAAGATGTCTTAATTTGAAAAATACCAGGCTATCACTCTTGTGATAGCTTGTTCAGTAATGTTTGTCACTATTTACTGTTTGCTCGGTTCTCAGAACCATTTTATCAGCACAAAATATTCAACAATCGAAGCTGAGAGGACAGAAATGCCATTTAACGCAGACAAATGGAGTCAGCCCCAAGGCTTTAACATTTACAAAGTTAAATGACAGAAACAAAACGAGCAGAAGTAGTCTCTGTTTTGTCATTTTTTTAATATTCTGACTTCTAAAACAGACTCACAAAGACACATTAAGCTCCTATTTACCTTATAATAAATGCTGGATGGTCTCCATTTTTGGACTCTGCCCTGTCTTGCCAATTGGCAGTTCATGTTCTCGTGCATTCTTTCATCTTTCTTTCAACTTTCATCTGCCACAAATGAACTGTGTAAGATATGTGACTAGACTGATGAAGAAAATTTTTGACCACCCGGATTTAATGTGGAAAAAAACTTGATCATTTACATAAACTAATTTTTTATTTTTTCATCCATCAATTTATTGTCTTAACAATTTATCCAATTCAGAGTCACAGGATTGCTCTTGTTTGCAGATATCAATGAAGTCGCTTCATTGCTTTGAACTTTGTTGGCTACTGTGATGGACATCAGATATCTCTCTATGCATATACACAGAGACCTTAATTATACATTATTAATTTTTTAAATGTTTTTCATGCTGAAGATTTACATTGCTAGCACTAATATGAAACCTTACCACTGTGGGTGGGTTGAAATGTTAAAGCCATCCATCTTTCTTCGCTCCAGTCCCCTCCACCTATTTAATTTCCGTTTTGCCATCAGTGTCACAGCCGTGATGAAATGTCTGTGGGTGGCAGTGCTCTGAAGATTAAAGCTTTATATCAATAGAATACATATTAACTCAAGTGTCATTGCAGAGCTGTTGATAAAAACATGCTTTCTCAGATCAAAGTATTGAACTCACGGACCAGCAGTAATACCTTTAAATGGGCCAATATTGTTGCACACTGTTGTGGTGGATTGGGAATCTGTTTGCATAAGAAGCTCCTCCTTCACTTTTCCTTCATTTGTCTTCAGCTTGAGTGGTTATGCAGGGATGAGAGTGCTGAAGTGTGTGGCAGATTTAGTGCAGGCCGCCCACAGCTGTGTGACGCTGCAGGACATCGTGTTGGCTGAAGGACAGATAACTGCTTTCACGACACTGATCTTGCTCAGCATAGTTTGGTACAGGCTGTACCTGGTGACACAGCAAAAGTAACCTGCCAGCTCACACATAATCGTAACACTGCTGACAGTTATTGTGCTGTCTGACCTTTTTCTACTGTCAGGTAATTTGTCTTATGACTCTAATAAAGGTCAAACCTCATCTCTAGGATTAAAGGACATTTATCCTTAATAGCAGGAATAAATTCTTTAACACCCAATATAACATTTACAGAAAACCAAGAGATGATGAATACGACATAGCATAATACAATTTCAAGCACTTGTTTTTATAAGCTTTTAAAGCATCTGTAACTCATCTAAAAGCAAGTTGATGTGAGGATTTATAGAAAAAACAAAACAGTATTTGTTTGAGAGACTGGTGATCTGCTCATGATGTATCCTACCTGATGGATAGATGTATGCATATATGTAGGTAAGTGTGGCAGCCCCTGGCATCAGCAATGACAGAAGAGTCTCATTCACTGGGCATCGTTGAGCAAACTACAAAAATAAGAAAAAATTTCTACTCACACAGTCCCTTTGAATTATGCTTTACCGATAAACAATAACAAAAAATT
>NW_024582431.1:2374153-2375475 GCF_018398535.1 Haplochromis burtoni
GCAGGGATGAGAGTGCTGAAGTGTGTGGCAGATTTAGTGCAGGCCGCCCACAGCTGTGTGACGCTGCAGGACATCGTGTTGGCTGAAGGACAGATAACTGCTTTCACGACACTGATCTTGCTCAGCATAGTTTGGTACAGGCTGTACCTGGTGACACAGCAAAAGTAACCTGCCAGCTCACACATAATCGTAACACTGCTGACAGTTATTGTGCTGTCTGACCTTTTTCTACTGTCAGGTAATTTGTCTTATGACTCTAATAAAGGTCAAACCTCATCTCTAGGATTAAAGGACATTTATCCTTAATAGCAGGAATAAATTCTTTAACACCCAATATAACATTTACAGAAAACCAAGAGATGATGAATACGACATAGCATAATACAATTTCAAGCACTTGTTTTTATAAGCTTTTAAAGCATCTGTAACTCATCTAAAAGCAAGTTGATGTGAGGATTTATAGAAAAAACAAAACAGTATTTGTTTGAGAGACTGGTGATCTGCTCATGATGTATCCTACCTGATGGATAGATGTATGCATATATGTAGGTAAGTGTGGCAGCCCCTGGCATCAGCAATGACAGAAGAGTCTCATTCACTGGGCATCGTTGAGCAAACTACAAAAATAAGAAAAAATTTCTACTCACACAGTCCCTTTGAATTATGCTTTACCGATAAACAATAACAAAAAATTTGTTTAAATTAAGTCAGGTAAACTCAAAAATAAGTACTTCTGAGATTTACTTTCAGTCACTGATTAAATAAAACAAACAAGGGTGCTTCACAGGTTAATCAAATAAAATATAACATTACATCACATACCTTGTTCCGCTTGCCAAGGGGGAAAACTCCCGTGAACATTTAAACATTTGATCCCTTCCTCGTGGAGCGCTGCTAGCTTAAGTGACACACATGCATCCATTTGCTAAAAATAGCAATTCAACGTAAGTATAGAACGAGAGAGTTTACAGATATATCACCATGCAAACACAGTAGCAAACCTTATGTCAGAAACAGACTTAACAGTGTATTTTATCCCATCCTATGATGCTCCATCTAAGCACATTTCTTTGAGCAAAAGGCTGATTTTCTCAGCCTGCAGTTATTTCTAGATGAAGCAGTGCTGATGGGCAATCGTAGCCAATCAAAAATCCCACTTAACAGTCTTAAAGTGGCTGTAGCTTTTTTGCCAGTTGCCCTAGGTGTGGCCACTAAAGTGCAGTATCCTTTGCAGGAATGTGAGACTTATTAGCTGGGATGAAATCCCTTGTGTACACCTGGCGTAGTTGAACATGCAACTCACTGTTGAACCCATGAACTTG
>NW_024582431.1:2375495-2376510 GCF_018398535.1 Haplochromis burtoni
TGCAGGAATGTGAGACTTATTAGCTGGGATGAAATCCCTTGTGTACACCTGGCGTAGTTGAACATGCAACTCACTGTTGAACCCATGAACTTGCAATCCACAAGCAACTTCACTATGACTGTCTATGTCAGTGTACTGAACTGCACTGACTGAGGCTTCACATTTAGTCCAGAGACCAGATGAAAGTTGAGTCACTCTTTGTGCTAAGAAGAGCATATGTGAAAATCTATCTGTGGGGGTCTGATGCCAAAGACACAAAAACTGGAACAATACTAGATGTAGCAGAGGAGTATCTTGTCAATGTGGGTGACATGACATTGTGAACTTCCTTTGTCTCATTTCCTTCAGATGGTGAATCACTTTGACATTTCACTGGCACCCTCATTTCTCTCTCTCCAATCAGGTTGGATGGCTTCGACTACATATAGCGCATGTGTGCCTTCTCTTGCATTCTTTACTAGTGTGACCCGTCACCTGGAAGATAACTTTTCAAGTACAACATTTTTCTCCTGCAGGGAAGGATTTTGTGGCCAATCAATGCCATAAAAGATATCTTCCAGTCTTTAAACTTTAAAGGGTCACCAGTGAACACTGTGGGTTCAGGTGCAGGCAGACGGTTGGAGACAAGCTTGCAAGCTCCTGTGTTAGGCTGACCTCCTTCTGCTTTCACAAAATCTCAGGTGGTGCACATTGAGGTTGAAATGGTTTGTCCTGTGGGATCAATGAATTTAGAGATTCAATAATTTGGCTCTAAGGCTGTGATTTGTCATCTGCCTCATCCTTAAAGCTTTCCAATCTATTGCAATTGTTGGAAGCTCTCACTCTTGCTGCTGCTACTTTTACTTTATTTTCTGTTTGTAGCTGTTGTAGTTTATTTCTCTCTTCCTCTAGTTTTACTGTAAATTCTGCAATTGTTTGTACTTCTTTGATTTTCCATTCATGCTAAGCTACTCAACTTTGCTTGCTGTTCATGTATTTGTTGCATTGCTTTCGTCTGTTCTAGTTTAGCTGCAAG
>NW_024582431.1:2376530-2421419 GCF_018398535.1 Haplochromis burtoni
GTTGCATTGCTTTCGTCTGTTCTAGTTTAGCTGCAAGGTCAGCTTCTGCGTCCACACGTTTGCTAGAAGACATAGAGGCGGCTCTGGAGTATGAATCTGAGCCTGAGAATCTGAATGCTCTGAAATAACTGTTTCTGTTTCAGTTTCCCCCCCAAAACAGATCCGTACTCCTCTTTACTTATTATCATCCTTACAAGCTCCTTCTTGAGCCTGTCATTAAAGGTCTTATCTATATCTTCTAGTCGTTTACCAATAAGATCACAAATTTCTGTTGTTAGGGCAACATACTCATCCATTCTCTCGACAACATCTGGAGTAGACGTATGATTATGGCAGATAGGCTCATACAGTTGATGCACTAATGCTTCTTTAGCCTTAATGTCAATTTGTGTTCTAATAAGGTCTTCTGTTGAGCAAAAACCTTTTAGTTTCGGTCAAATCCCTGTTGCTAACTCCTTCCAGGGCTCATAAGCCTTGCTAAATGACCCTTTGTTTTTCTTGGCTTCCTGTTAATGCATCTCCTGCCCATTTTTTGTTAGTCTTCACTCTCTGGAGCAGGACCTGGCCTGTTTTGTCTCTGTAGATTTGTCCGTTTTTTTCAATGGAGGAAAAAGGTTTTTTTGTTTTGTTTTGTTTTTTGGCTTGGTGCACCTGCCCTTTATGTGTATATATCTGAACTCAAATGGGTGAACCAGTTTAACCAAGGTGTACAGACCATCATCGAGCAGTTGTCACTTGGAATGTTACATCATTTCTGTCAGTTCATCTCAGAAATTAACATGTTGATTATTATTCCCTTTCAACAAGAATCACCAATTTTTGGATAGGTCGATCGATAACGAGGGGCTTGAAAGCACGATCCTGTTCCTTAGTCCGACTAAGTATGTATGTACGGATGTATAGGTAGTCTTTCAACACGTGAGCCTTTCTTTCTAGCAAAAGGTTTAACATTAGGTTATTGCCTCTTAATAGAGGTTCCCTAATGTTTGTTAATTTTTATCATAGCGAAGGTTACAATGTCATATGAAATTTGCAAATTTAGGAAAATCCAGCACTAAACTGAAATACTGATAATTTTAAAATAACTATTTAAAGCAGTGTAAGTCATTTACTTTAAAATCAATCCTAGCTTTTCCAGGCCATCTGTTGCTCCATGACTCCATCTGACTATTTATTAATCCTGTCAGGGTAGAATCCCAAAAACAAACACTTTTCCTTTTTATAAACACAAGATCTCAGCAATAAAAGCCTCATAAAGAGGTTAAAACAAAAGATAGTTCTTTTAAAAAGATAAATAAATCAGGAATTAAAGTCAATTCCATTAGAAATTATCCCCTGTCTTGGGGATAATTGCTAGCAGCTTGCCACATTAACCTTTAAACCCTTTTATTTTAGCTACTTAAGATGCATGGCAGCAGTCACACTCCGCCTTGGGCCTAGATGTACAGCTGTTTGTCAACACACCACTTAAAGACAACCCCAATATCCTTGCAGCTTTAGCAGATGCTATATTACAAACCTGGGTTTGACATTAGTTCAGTTGGAGACCTATATACTAATAATATGTTTACTAGCTTCAGACAGCTATCCGAATTCTATGGTCTACACAGACATAATCTTTTTAAATGCCTACAGATTAAACATTGGGTCAGGAGCCAAACATTAGCATACCATACCAAACGCAACTCCACAAAAGGCCTTATTTCTTGTGTTTATGAAATTGTCACTGACAATTTACCAGCCTGTGATAATTGTTCAAAAAAAATCAAATAAGGAATTAGACTTAAATTGAACATATGAAGACAGTAATTTGTCTGGTTGCTAAATTCATCTCAGACATGATTGTTATCTACTCAACACAGTTAATATTATCCACTGAATATTACACTTCATATAGACTGAGTAAACTGAGAGACTGTATCTCTGACCAGTTCAAAAGGTGTAAAATCTCTGTTGGGGATCTTGTTCATATGCTTTGGAGTTGTGTGCAGTTACAGTCCTACTGGAACGCTGTGATCACAATAACCTCAGAGGTGTGTGAATTTCATTCGGACTCTGCTCCTAAGATCTGGATACTTGGAGATACTTTGTGTTGCTTCCAACTACTGTAGCAAAATGCGTATACTTAAAAAACTGGAAATCAACAGCACTTCCGAGCCAGAAACACTGGATTAACGAGCTGTCATCACTCCTGAAAAAATCCTCCATTCAGTATAGGGGGAAATGAACAGTTTGAGCAAACATGGACTCGCTTTTTGAATTTTCTAACATGACTAGGCTTGATGGACTACTCTTTTCTGGTTTGGCTACAGCTTTTACTTATTTTACTTACTTATCTTTATTCTATACTTTATTTACTTTATTTTCACTCCTAAATGTTTGTGTTAGATGGAACTGTTAAAATTAATTTTAATATATACATTGTGATTTTGTTTGTCCCTTATTTATTTACTTTTTCTTAAATAGAATGTACTGCTGTGAAGCACACTAGATGTCAACTTTTGTTAATGATCATATGTTCTTAATAAAAAAAAATAAAGATAAATAAATCTCTTATAGATTTAAAGGTTCATACAAACTTACCCAGTCCTGATATTTATAAAGTAATTTAAAAGTGTGGATATGAAGTCACTTTAATAGAAAAAAATACATTTAGATTTGCAAGGCTTAACAGTCATGCTGCTGGGTAGTGCAGTTTGTCTTCTGTCTTGCTTATATGTAGATAATTTAATTTGCACCATAATAAAACAATTAAAATAAAATAAAAATCACAAAAGTAAAAAAGACATATTTTGGAAATTCATCGATAACACGATAAAATTAGAATTTCCGAGCTTTTCACTGTGTCCAACAAACAGATTGCAAATGCAGGCAACTAAATCAACACTCAACAGAAAGACAAACAGCGTTTCTGATTACAGAGGCTGTCCTGAGGAGGCTGTTTATTTTCTCTTCTCTAACAGCTGGGGTGAGAGCCAGGGGAGGTCAGTCATTGTTCCACCCTTTCACGAGGCTTTATGGAGGATCAAAGGCTCATCACCGAGCCTCGTTTCCACAGCATCTTTACAGCATGGGCTCAAACTGATTTGATGGTATCACACATTTTCTTCCAGTTGGTTCCTCTTAGACAAAAATAAAACTGTGGAGTGGCATTTGAGAAACACAGAACCGGGACACATCTTTCAGAAGCTCCTGCATTTCTAAAGAATAAGTATTAGAAAAATAACTGGACCAAAAAGGGTTTTAAAAGCTCCTGTAAGATACTGTAGCTGGTTATGGTATGCGGATCATTAGGAGAAATGACATGGATCACTAATACTTTCATTGCCAGCTTAAAAATGGAAGTTCACAGCTGTTAATGGTTTTAATGTTTTGGTGTGATTGGTGCATGGCTCACTGTTTGTATATATTCACGGTTCACAGTCCTGTGTTGTTAATGAAACACTGAGAGACCAAATATCACACAAGGCTTTTAGTCACAAGCAACTAAACATGATTATAAATATGCTTTGGGTGAGCTGGCTTTATAGATACATGTGCACACTGCACAAATAAATACACAAACATATTCATTGACATATGCAGCCAAAAATGCACATAAATCCCAGCACTCTGATTTTGGCTGTGCTTGAACAACATTTTTCTGATGGACGTGTTGATGTGCAAGTTTCCACTTAGTAACGTGGAGCTTATTCTGTGTAGGTGGACGTCTGCTACAATCTCTGCAGTAAATATCTGAGGATGAAACTTGATGGAAAAATATGGATGGTAATGATAGCACTACTTTTAGATAGACGGGCATTAAAAGAAGCACATTACATCACTCCTTACAGTGCAATTTCACAAACATGGAAGAGTTGGTTAGAGACAGAGCTGCTGGCCAAGAAATGCAGTTGGCATAAAAGAGCGACTTGACTTTGTGACCTATACTGTAATTTCCTCTTATCGCATTGGAAACACTCCAGCTTGAATTCTGTAAGTGTTTCTTATTTACACAATAAACTCAGTGAAAGGCAGTAAAATAGCAAGGTCTCCACAACTCCTGCTTGTATGTATGGTGTGTTAACAGCACGAGTGCATGTTTGAATGACCCCGTGTCCTCATACACTGAACCAAAACCACATGTTTGGGACAAACAGCTGCTTTTCATAACCACACACTGTCGCAGTGTTATCCATGTTAGGGCACTACAGCCCACATTTTACGGGGTTAAAAAGCAGTTTGAGCTTAATTTGCATCTGTTAGACATCAGAAGGAATTACTGTAAAAGCAATAAATGAAAAAAGTTAACTAAAATTCAATTTCAGACATAGCTCAATATAAATATAGTACTCAAACAGAAATGTGAGTTTTTCTTAATATATTATAGCCTTTTGATTAAAGAATGAATGAGAATCCAGACTTTGAATCATCTGGAATCAATAACATGTAAGCTAAGTATTTTTTACAAGATCTGGGCAAGAGAGTGGATTTTTCACATTTTGCACATACTGAGAGCAGATGTCAGTCATAAATATTATAATGGATAATAGTTTAGACACTGTTAAATATGAAATTTGGCATTTCTTGATCATCCTGATTCACTAATGAGAATATATAACGCATCTGAAGTCTTTGAGAGTCAACAGCACCTGAGGCTGGCCTCTGTTTGACCTTTCACCCTGTATGTCAAGTCAAAGTGTACTTCAAGACCTTATTTCAAAACTACAGCAGTGCCGCATAACTCTCAGGAAAAAAAGTCTATCTAAAACACAAACACACACGTAGAAAAACACACTGACTATCTCAAACAATGGGCACAAATAATACATAATAAGTAAGTTATTGCTTACTCATAGCAGGATAAAAAAAATATTAATAAGTCTCAACTCAAGCTGGACCAAACGTCTGCTGGAAACAGCAGGTGTAAAGGATTGATTTAAAAGTAGATAATATTTTGGCTTATCTGATAAAAAGCAGTAAATTGCTTCACGCTTCAAGCTTTATGGCGGCAACCTGAAAAGCATGATCCTCCTGTTAGGTAACCACAAGAAGCATCTGGTTGGAGGCTAAAATTATTAAAAGACAGGCTGCTGCATTTTGTACCATCTGCAGATGTGCAAGACAGGAAATATTAAAAATAACATACCAAACTTTCACGAGTCAAGTCTACATGAAGTGAAAAGCATGCATGACTACCTGCAGGTCTATAAAATATTCCACCTTAAAAAACAACAGAGCTTTTAAAGTTGTCTAAAATCACAGCCATTTTTTTTTTTTACTGTAAATGTAGGGTCTACAGGGGTACAAATCAGGAGTACTAGTGTCTGATTTAACCTCATTTTAGCTACTTAGACATTAAGGAAGTTAATGGATGTTTTTAATGAGTACTTTGTATCATTTGGCAGCATTTCAAAGGACGCTTTAGTTGAACATTTTTAACCCAGCATGAGACGACCTTCCCTTTTTCTGGCTGTTTTGACAGGTAAGAGTATTTGTTTAGCTACAGTACAACCACACAAGTCCCTCAGCCCATGATGTGCTTTTTGGTTATTAAAATATATAAAACCTTTGATAATTCCTAATAGTGTCACTTATAATCTAATTTAAATGTAAATTAGATTATAATTTAAATAAAAAATACATTCTAGTATTCTCAGCTTACAGTAGTCTGCAATGCTTTGCTGAAGTATATAGTTATTGTGTAAAAGTGTGGCTATTGCTTCCTAATATTAAAGATTAAACTATTGGATATGTAATGGCTGTTTTTTCCTCCCAACATATTTACATATTGCAGATCAAATTTAGTGAAGAAATAAATCGAATCTTGGATTTTTTTTCTCTAAAGACAGAAGCAAAACAAATGAGCCGAGTGTGTGTAAATAAAATTGTCATTTGGTAATAAATGGAAGAAGAAGAAAGGAAATTTTAAAAGAAAAGTGCAAAAAGAAAAGAACTAAGCCTTAATACTGAGAACAAAGGAAAGCCAAAGTTTTATGAAGAGTGACTTGACTGGTGCCAACTTTCTGTCATTTAACGATTTCTCTGTTAGAATTTCTCATACTGAATCCTCATGCAGTCAATGTTACCATGTTAAATGCGTCCATGTTGTAAGAAAGGAAATAATTTCAAACACCACAAATACCATGAAGAAGCAGCTTAAATCATTCATTTTTAAATGCAGAGTTCTAGTTTAGATTTCATAGTTATGAAAGAAAGAAAGTTTATTTTATTCAGTCTATGGCTGTGATGGACTTGACAGACTAATGGTCTGTCCATGGTGCACACTAGCCTACCCTGGATAAGTGATTAAACAGACAGATGGATGGTGAACATAAGATTGGTATGATGATGACAGTTCTATTTCAAGCTTAATTTAAAATTCTAGTTTGTCCAACAGTGTTATTACATTTAATAACAACTATTTAGTAATAAGATATTTATGTATGCGTGACAACAGTAATAGTTCCTGTCAGACATCTGTTGGCAATTTTCAGATATGTTCATGTCAGTTCAAAGTAGGTCAAGTGCTGATTTATACTGCTTTTGAAACAAAAATGAACTAAACCAGGAGAATTCATGTTAAGTGAACACGTCACTGGCGCTGGCAATTATAAACTCCTCGTGACCGGAGGCTCGTGCTGCAGAGACGGTCAGCGTACAGCGGTGACTTATTTCTTTCAACTCTGTCTGTTAAGTTTAAAATAAAATGTGTCTTAATGTTTTCTATTGCTCTATTACATCTAGCAGGCAAAACAAAGTTGTTTTAGTTGTGAATGTGAGGCTAATGCTGTGGGCCGTCCTTCATTGGTTTTCTTGAGACTTAGCTAGAATAAATTTGATATATACTTGCTGTAATTTTCATAAGCATTAACATAATTCATGTCATACTATAAATATAACTAAACAGTGGGCTCACGCATCCAATCTAATTTATTATTGCAAATGCTTGAAGGTTGTTGCCATCCTCAAAGTCCAGACTATCAATCAGGAAGTGGCGTTGTCCAAACATTTTTGAAATAAAGGGGATTTGGAGCTTACTAACTGGCTAACACAGAGCGAAGTTTATAATTTTATTGTTAATTTTTTCAAATAGTCTTTTAAACATCACAAACACACTTGTGTATTTGTAAGAAGAGACTTGTGGTAAGTAGAATTTCTTTGTTATGCTTTTGTGTTTTTGTATACCTGAGCTGCCTTGTTATCAGCATTTTTAAATAAAGAGAATTCCTGTCTCCAAGTGCGTTTCCTCCACCACATCAGCAGCCCTCTTACAGTTGTCATCAGGGAAAGGTTGAAATAAATGCCAAATAGTTCCAAAGTATAGTTCCAAAGAACTAGTGCTGGAAAACCTTGGCTATGACATTCAGCAGACTGTTGAACAATTGACTAATCTGCATCTGCGTATCATTAGCAAGTCTGGCTGGGGTAAATCTCTTTTCCTTTGAACTTAGGCCCATCTCAGAGCACTGGTTTTCAGTGTTTGAGTCTTCATGTTGTACATATCCATTAACTTGAAATACAGGCTATGCCTCACCCTTAAAATGATCAGCTAGAAGAGGAAATGAGCTGTGCAGCCAATTGTGAGCTACCTGTGTTTTTACTTGCCTTGGTTGATTTTATTGAAACATCTGGAATCTAAATGAGTTGTTTTTTTTATTGAAACAGTTGAATAAACGTTTAGACTTTGCCGGTAAAACCAGTAAGGAAATATAGTTTGTTTCCTGGCCTACACTTGCTGGATATCCAAGTTATTACTTGGAAACCCATTAGATGTCCCACAGATCCCTCTTGAGAAACAGTATTGCCACTTGCTTTAAAACTTAAATGGAAGTGCTGACAACCTAAAAGGCTGCGCTAGCAATTCACAACAGATGTATCAATCCATATCTGTTGCACTAAGTGGTCCAATCCTGTCTTAGACACTTTAGCATAAAAGTGCAGATGCTTTCAGTTGCTCCTTATGTTGACACTGTATGGCTGAGGTTGTCAAGGCAGCAAACTCTACATGCAAATAGTTTTGCCTTTGGAAGGAAAAGTGCATATTTTTATATGATACGTGTTCATCTTCTCTCATGTAAGCAACCATTAACTTCAGTAGTATATCCATAGTTAATATCATTAACTAGTTTCAACCTATCATAAGTAGTTTCACAGGAGCCAGTTATGAACTAACTGAACAGTTATGTGAGGCAGCATCATTGTGTGATGATATGAGATTGCTACATATATATTACTTACAAGAACAATGCTGTTTGATCTTCAGCTGGCAAGGCTACCAAATTATCATTGTGGGATATTTTGTTTTAGTCACAGACTTTTAGCACAATGCTGTATTTAAATCTTTTTTAAGAAGTCTACTTGACACATGTCAGCTGCACCTGTGAAGTTAAAATAATCAGCTATATCTGTTTCTGTCTGTCTGTCTCTGAGTCAGACACTATTTCCATCGTAAATTACGGTTCTTTTCTTTTATTTCCCAACACCGCCCCACTCCTCTGGTTTCAGTTTTTGTCCTCTTGTGTTTACCACCAGGAAGATTGCTTTCTCCTGTTCTAATGTGTTGCACATGTGCCTAGTTGGTATCCCTCTGTGTGTTTATAGTCTGCGGCCCAATTCCAGTCCATACCATACACCCTCCCCTCTGTGACAAGTGTAACTCAGTGTAGAGTCAACACTGTAGCTGATGCGGTGTTGGATTATTTTACTACTTAATTAACATGTAGGGGAGGAAAAAAGAACAGCAAGCTTTAGGATACCTTCGTCTTTCCCAAACAGATGAAGGATTCTGAAAGAAACAAATGGGACTTGTATCTTTTACTGTGTGGACTTGGACACAGAACAGGTACTGCACCAACACATCCACTTAACACTTTTTAATGTAGAACAGCATCCAGTGTAGGGAACTGTTTAACACCAATACACTAATGAAGCAAACATGGTTACAGGCTGCATTGTGATAAGACCTTTTTCATTCCTTCTTAGAGCGTCTTTATGTCACATGTTAAGCAGCTGAACTGAACTGGAACTGAATGTTCCAGCTTGCTGCTTGACTCTGGATTTTGAACCTGCCTGTTTCCTTTGGTGATGAGCTCTTCCTGAGCTCTTTTGTCACCTTCTTGAACTTTTACCTTTTTGTTTTTGGTATCCTCCACTTGACTCATCCGATTTTTAAGCATCTGTCCTTTGTAGTTTTGAGTTCTTTTTGAATTTTGTGTTATTATTATGTTACAGATTGTCTGGTTGGTTATTTTCTCGGTTTAGATTTTCTTATTTTCATTTTTGTTGTGTTTTACAGTGACGTTTCTATTTTATTGTTAGAGTTTATATTTAAAGGCTTGAGTTTCATGATGCATGCTCAATCATCATGGTAAGGAAATCATAAAAAGTTGTTGTTGTGCATCTGGACAGAATCAACTGTCCAGATGAGTGAAGGAGGCCATTTACGTGAAAAGGGAAAGACCATCTCTGAATCAAGGAGGGAGCCTAAGGGTACATCGCCATCTTACAATGCTGTGATTGCAGCCATTCCCTAACTCTCTGTAAATGGTACTCATAGCCATTGATCAATGGTCATTGATTATGGATTAATGGGCTTTGATCAGTGGTTGTTGATCAATGGTCATGACAATTTGCACATTAATAATCAAGAAACTGACGTCACAGCCCATTGTTCCTCAGTAATGTAAATGCAAATGCAATGTTTATGTTTAAGGTTGGGGAAAGCTGCAGTCACCTGAGACTGAAGAAGTCACTTGGATGAGTGACGAAATGTTTCTCCCACTGAAAACCTCCAGATGAACAGAATTAACCTTTTGGGGGGTCCTTGAGCTTCAGTTTAACCTGTGTTCCATTGCATCCTGTTAAGTCTGTGTCACTTCTTGTTCTGTTTTGGAAGCTGTTATCTTCTATGTCTCGTTCCTAGTTTTACCTTCCTTGTCTTGTCATCCTTGGTTAGTTTCAGCTATGTTTAGTTCTCCACTTGTTTCTGCTTCTTTCATTACCTCTCATGTCTTTAAGCCCTCAGTTTATTTCTGTTTTTTGTTGTATTGCCGTCTGTTTGTTTCCTGCTTTATCCTGTGTCCTGTAACCAGCCTTAATAAATGGTTCTGTTTGTATTCTGAACACTGACTCCCTGGGTCTCTGCATTTTGGTCTGTGTTTTCAAATAGCCTTATTAAACTGTGAAATAATTTTTTTAATCCACTTTGGCAACTTGGCACCAAACGGTTATGAAATATGGAACAGGTGCAGCAAGAGTGGAATGTACAATTTTTCCTCTTTGCTCCTTCTTACAGTGAGCAGTCCCTAATTTTCACCAAAGGTAGCAGCACTGCTATCCATGTATGACCTCAGATCTCCACGGCATTCTGGAATGTTTCAACTCATGAAACACTAATCCCAACAGAAAAGAGGAGAATGGGAAAAGAAGCACAATTATAAGAAGTGATCAAAAATGAAACTACATAGAGGCTTAATCCAATGGCTGTGAAGCTGGAAATCCTGTAATTTCACAGATTTTAGTACAGTACATTCTTTTTGGCAGTTTGTGCAGCCGACTGGCTGAACTTTTTATTCTGTTTTTGTTCGCATGAGATTTGTACTATGCAGATCTCATGCTTGCCTATTTCTCTGTGGAGTCTGGGTGGATTGCTTTTTGTAAGTCATTGCACAACAATATTTTAAAACTTTGCAGTTTAACATGCATCATGACCTGAAGTGGTCTTTGTGTGAATTTATGGGAAATTTAAAATTTATCGCTCCAGAGTATGATGTAAAAATCCCTTGGTGAAAAATTGTTGACTGGCTTCTGTGTACTGTGGGTGGAGAGGACACTGGGTTACTGGACTGCTATCCTCTATCCACAAAGGGACCAGGTGGAGCCTGCTGGCCAACTTCCACAAACATCTAAAAACAGCTCTCGAGAGCATAAAAAGGGCAACAGCTAAATATGCAGAGAGACAGAGGTGTTTGTGTGGAAGCAGAAACACTAAGAGGCAGAGACTGATAAACCTATTATTAGTCACCTTGTTTGGTTTGACTATAGTCACCATTTCGTTTACACACTTGGTACAAAGTCCTGCTTTGAATCCAACCAGTATGTCTTACTTATTGCCACAGAAACACACCATTAAACTCCATCAACAGGTCTGCCAATATTATATCAGCAAGATTCATCATGAAAAGGTCATTAGTGTTTGTTTGCAACCCCAGTGGGACTAAATATGATTTAACTTGCAGTTGCTTGTAGACAGTGCCTTATCACCTTAATGAATTATTGTGCCTCTGTGTGTTGGTCCCTAGCAAGCAGGAACCTCCAAGGCCTCCGGGTGCCAAAAAAATGCAGTTCCTTTACTAGAGGTTGATAGCACTTTTTTCCAGTCTGTTTCAAAAGACTGATGTCACCCACAGTCTTTTGAAACTGTGGGTGACATCACAGCAACTATTTCCATTTTTTATATACAATCTTTGTACTCTGTCTCTCTAAGTGTGGATTTAACAATGGTACACAATGAGTTTGTTTGCCTCTTATAAGAAAGTGAGCTTTGAAATTGGAAAAAAACTAACATAAGTTTTGTTTTATTTAGTTCTTTTTTTTTTTTTACTATCATTAAGTGTGTGTTTCGAAGGTTAATTTAGATGGTGTTTTCATGTTTGAAAAGAACTGCTTCTGACTTGAACCTTCACAGAGAGTGAAAGAGGAACATGATGAGTCCAAGGGGAGAGAGTGAACAATCGGTTATGAAACTACATGAGTCAACGTTTGTTCATCAGCCAAACTCTGCGTTTTTTCCCCTCAGCGGGATTAAGATGGGGCGGGCGGCTATATTAGCCTGTACTTGCTGCTGAATGAGGCATCATTATAAACAGCCCCCTGTAATAAAATAAAACAGTAAGCTTTGAAAGAATTTGGTCACTTCCCAATAATTTTGGTTCCATATTTGGAGTTTGTGCAGCCCTGCAGAGCATCACTGCACTATGTAGGAGGCTTCTGTTTATGTGACACAATGAAGAGTCACTTGGAGCTTGTACATAACATCCAATCAAAGGAGCTTGCAAAGAATAGTGTCTGGACTTATTTAGGTTGCTTGAAGACGTCTGTGAAGGTTCTCAGTCATCCAGGTCATCGTAGTCAAAGGAGCTTGCAAAGAAAAGCGCCTGGACTTCTTTAAGTTGCTTGAAGACGTTTCACCTCTCATCCGAGAAGCTTCTTCAGTTCTAAGGTCAAATGGTGGAGAGTCCCAGATATAAACCTAGTGGGAGTAACCCCCCACAGAGGGACAAAAGGACCCCTGATGATCCTCTAATCGCCTGAGCCAAGGTGAGAAACTGGGCGTGGGTCCCAATCAGCCAGAGTTTCGGGTGTGTTCATTGTGAAACCTGGCCCCACCTTATCAAATCAAATCAAATCACTTTTATTGTCACATCACATGTGCAGGCACACTGGCACAGCACATGCGAGTGAAATTCTTGTGTGCGAGCCCCACAAGCAACAGAGATGTGCAAACACAACAACACAAACGAGCAAAATACAAGAATGGCCAACCTGAGACTAATATCATGCGAATTCCTGAGGTCAGATGGCCCAGGATGTGAGTGGGCGTTAAGGCGTCTGGGAACGGATCTCAAAACTGGATTATAGATGGCAGAGAGTTGGTGTCGTAAACCACCGCCTCTGTTCAAAGATGGTCGCTCACAGTGGACATAGATGCTTCTTTCACTCCTCTTTCAAACCATCTGTCCTCTCTGTCCAAAATGTGAACATTGGCATCCTCGAAAGAGTGACCTTTGTCCTTTAGATGCAGATGGACTGCTGAGTCTTGTCCTGTGGAGGTGGCTCTTCTGTGTTGTGCCATGCACTTGTGAAGTGGCTGTTTGGTCTCTCCAATGTAGAGGTCTGGGCATTCCTCGCTGCACTGTACAGCATACACCACATTGTTAAGTTTGTGTTTTGGCGTTTTGTCTTTCGGGTGAACCAGTTTTTGTCTGAGCGTGTTGCTGGGTCTGAAATGCACCGGGATGTCGTGCTTGGAGAAAGCAGGTTTTGGACTTTAAATAATCACAGGTAATATATTAAGATGTTTACTTTCCAACTTAAACAGTCAGACACCTGTTACGTGTGGGCAGGGACCTTACCTCAGGTTACCCTCTAATGAGTATGTTCCATGTTTAGTGCCTGGATCGGCTGAGTCTGGACCTTGTTGACTGTCTGAATGTGTCTGTCATCTGCAGACTTTCAAATGAACCATAGTAACCAATAATGAGTACAAAAAGAAGACAAACTCTCACTATATACACTTCCTGGAATATATTTACTTGACTTTGATGAGTCAGTCTGTAGAGTTCCCCGCAGCAAGAAAAGAAAAATTAAAAAAAAAACATCACAACCAAGATATAAACCAGTGAGATAAAGCCGCTTGACGATGTTATGTTTTTCACTGTGTGACAACAGTGCATGTCAAGGTCTGGAATACATTTGAAGGTAAGAGAACATCCAGTTTCTGTTGGATGCAGGGAAAATGACTAAATGTTATAACGTCCAAACAATTTAGTTAATCTTCAAAATGTGTGGTTTATAGAGTGAGTAACAAGGAAGGACAAATCTTGACCCAAGTTGCTGGAACATGTTTGAACCTCTTTGACCTTGCAGGACTTACAAGGATCTGCCACTCATGTCTTTGCATTTGATATTGCAGGGCACATTTAGGGGTCTTTTGGGGGTTAAAATTTACATATGGAGATATGTTTTGGCTCCGTCATTGCATAGCAAAATGTAATCTATGAAATAATTGAATATTGAGCTATTTGATGTGTTAATGTGTGGTCATTTCAGCATTTTATCATGGTTGTGAGGTGAAGAGGAGAAGGAGAAACAAAATAATAGCAGCATTATCCTTCCTACCACTCATACAGGGCAAGAGATCCTGGCTTTTGAGATTGGTTTTGTCCTTAGGTACCAACATCAACAGTGAGGTCGCATTAAGAAGCCCCGAGTTGAGTGTTTTTAAGAGTATGGGGTTGATCTGAATGACAACTTGATTGTGGACTGCACTCTTATTAGGTTGTGACTTGCAAATTACAATGTAGGCCTGTTGTAAAGCATACTCAGCTTTGTTATTTCTGAATCTAATGGAAACAATAATTTACTAAATGAAGTCTTTATTGAGGTCATAAATTAAAAAGCTGGTCTCCATTTTCCCAATGACTTTTATACAATCAGACTACTTTTTTGCAAGCACAGGATTTCCCCCGATGCTGGTTTTGAGAAATAAATGCAGGTTTAAGGAACCGGCTTATCCTGGTTCACTCTGCATTCACTTCACTGTTCAGAATTGGAAATTGCATTGATTTTTTAAATACTCTGTGGCGTTAATACATTTTTATTAAACAAATTGATATAACAGTCTGATGAAATATATCTGCATTTAGCAGTTAACACTGGGATTACAATACAGGAAGCAAAAAAACTCCAAAAAAAGCTGTACCCTTATCCAACATGCAAACCAAGTTTGTAACAAAACGGGTGAAGGTCACTTCAATAGTTTCAAATGTTTTGAGGGTTTAAAAAAAATGTATATTTAGAAAACAATAGCGACTGATTTATCGCTTTCCCTTGTTTTTGCACATGCAAGTATGGCGTCTGTCGGGTACCAAAGTATACGGAAGAAAACCCAAGATCAACAAAACGCAAGTGTTAATACTTAGGACGATAATACAAATCCTCTTCTTAAACAGACACGGTAAGTTCGCAGCTCTTGTGACTGGAGGTCTAATATCCATTTTCCACGGTTTACACCTGATAATTCATTGCCTCCTACATTACAGGAACCACAGTGGTTTGGAACAGAGCGCGTTTGGCTCGAAGCTCCTATGTAATGAGCACAGCTAGAGTGTCTGCCTGTGTCCTGTCACACTATCCTAGCAAGTTAAAAATGGTTCATGTAAGGTTATACAGTGTTCGCAGAGGAGACATGGATTTTCAGTGAACTATTGCTGGTGGTTGGAAATTCAGCCACTTTGATGATTTGCTTTCACTCAAAGATTTCTCAGCTCATTCATCTGAAATGAGATTTATCCCTGGGTGGATTTACACTATGTGGTTGATATGAAGGGGGACTGTTGGGGAGGAAAATGATGTCTAAATCAGGAGTTCATTAGTTAAAGCTGCAGGGGGAATATATTTATATATATGGTAAATGGCCTGTATTTATATAGCGCTTTTACTAGTCCCTAAGGACCCCAAAGCGCTTTACATATCCAGTCATCCACCCATTCACGCACACATTGGTGATGGCAAGCTACATTGTAGCCACAGCCACCCTGGGGCACACTGACAGAGGCGAGGCTGCCGGACACTGGCGCCACCGGGCCCTCTGACCACCACCAGTAGGCAACGGGTGAAGTGTCTTGCCCAAGGACACAACGACCAAGACTGTCCAAGCCGGGGCTCGAACCGGCAACCTTCCGATTACAAGGCGAACTCCCAACTCTTGAGCCACGATCGCCCTATATAAATATGTTTATACATAAACATATTTATGTATGTGCATTTTTGCAGTAGGCTGCATTTCATATTTATTTGAAGTGTTACAAATAGAGTATGAAACAGTTAAAGTGGCATACTGGTAGAATCCAGAAACTCTACAGCATAAACGTGCCACAGGATTGCCTGTCTCAAATTCCTGTGCAATTTTATTGCTTTTGACAACCTCCTATAGAGAAATAAGGCATTTTACGCTCCACCACATAAGACCCCTTTAATGCTTCGGATCCCCTGTGTGTATGAATATAATTCTGAGTCATATTCTATGTTTTAGTCTTTGTTAGCCACACTGCCTTGGCACTTTCCCATTAGTTAAAATGTCAGTCTCAACTTTGGCCAGACCTGACTTAGAAGAAATATTCTGCAGGCCAGATAATTTTAACCGTGTCACGGTTTGCGGCGGGCGGACCGTGTGTGGGAGTGTGAGGTTCCAGGTGCAGACATAGACGAGGAGACATTACTGAACTTGAAACGAAAAGCGAGCCTTTATTTGGGCTGATTAACGTGGCAAAAAACAGAAAGCACAGAGGCAAAACTAACTAGAAGCTGAACTGGGAAAACTAAGAACTGACACTTAACTCAGACAGCAGGGAAAGCGAAGACAGCGTGACAACGATGCATATGACGGAGACAACTATGAACAGGACTCTGTGCTGGAACAACAAAGAACTGTGAGACGTATACACGTAAGCAATATGGACATGACCAGCACAGAGTCCTGAAACCTGGCGTAACATGGGGGAAGTTGAACAGACGACGCGGCGACGAACAAAGGAAGACTGAGGACTTAAATACACACATGAGGTGATCAGGGGAAGTGGAGACACATGAGAACACAGCTGACTAGAAGGAAACATAATGACAATACAGGGGAGAGTAACACTAACTACAATGAACAAAGAACACCATTCTCTTTCAGAATAAAACAGGAAACACAGAGACATAGTCATGAACTTAACCTAACCAGAGACATGAAACATGACAGGTAGACACACGGACCAGGGAGAGATGACAAAAGGGACTAAGAAAGCAAGGACTAAACTGCAAACTAGAAAACTAGATGCGTTAAACTACACATGTGGATACAAAAATATGCATTAGAACTTAAACCCTGGGCCTCATGGCCCAGTACCGTGACAAACCGCCACATGTTGGTACAAAGTTTATTTAAAAAATATTATTTTGTCAACTCCTCTAGTAATTCAGTATTATCTTATGTGGGGTAAATAACACAACCAGTGCTTTAACTGTGTAAACCTGTCCCCGATAAATAAAACAACTGCAACTGCTTGCCCGGTTGATCGTCTGTGGAATTGGCACTATGAGTGATATTGCTCATTTAATTCTTGACCGCAGGTAACAATTATTGGACTACAGTCAATACAAATTAATGCAGCCATGGAGGAAAAATAATAAGGCTGACCAATAATGAATGTGCAACCATCATAACTCTCTGGAGGAAATATGAACCAATTCAAAGGATCCAGTGTTGAAAATAGTTGCATGCTTCAGTCATGCTTTTGCCAGATTGTCCTTTAATGCTTCATAGAGCTTTCCAGTCTTTGTATAGCCTGATCTAGCCGTGCCTCAGCTAAACCTGGAACCTGAGTAAGAATCACTAATCTGCCTGTTTTATAAGCAGACGTATCTCGAATAAACTTGACTTTTGACTACCTCTTTCTTCACTCTGCATTTGAGTCATTTTTTCTGACACTGATAGAAACCTAGAGCGTGACCAGAGACATTGTGTATGTGCTTTACTCAGGGGTCGTATACAACATGCATGGGTCTCAAGAGAGTAAAAACCAGACAAAACACCTATTAATCTGTAGCTACTTGTGGAAACTTTTTTTGTTGAGTTACCAAAATACGGGAAAAAGCTCCAAATGAGCTTCAAACACAGACACTTCTTTGTATGTACAGTATTCCATACCAGAGGCGATTTTGGTGTTAAAAGTTACACAATCATCCTTCCAAGTTTTCCAAGGTGCTTGGAACAACCTAGCTCCCAATTAGCTTGAAAAAAGTGCACATTTGTGCTGATTTAAAGACAAGTAGTAGTTACATGACATATTACTTGTGTTTATTTTTATCCTATTAACGCTACTTTGAATGATTGCAACTGTTAAATAGGACTTCTTACCTACTTACCTCACTTAATGTGTGCACACCACTCTACATCCAAAGGCTACTACTGCACACAGGAGACCGACACATCTGTGCATACACAAACCAGATGTGTGTTTGACTGTGTATGCACCCAGGCTAAGATGGGGCTCAAATCTTTGGTTGTAGAAACAATGCAGTGTGACCGTTGTCTGTTCTGAATATTTACAGTGGTTAGAGATTTATGGTCAGGTCTGTCTTGGGGTGGAATAATAAATCTAAAACACTCAAGTAATCATTATCACACATCACTCTTCAGAAAATAAATAACAGGGATGAAAATAAAGAAGCTCTGTGCTCAATTTGTAACTTGGGGATATGAATTCTTTGACATTTTGGCAAAAACAAAACGTTTCTATAATGAACATAATAATGATGAAAAACTTTCACAGAGGGTGAAAATATACAAAAGTTTGTTTTGTCCCTTTACAAAGGGAGGATTGGGGTAAAGTTGCATTAGGCCTACCCTGCATCTGTTGCATCTGTTCACTTGATGACCTGGTACTGCACAGCTTTCGCTTGTTAATTTCTTGTGTAGCCAAGTTGTGATACACAAATATGAGTCTGGGCTGCATTTCCAGAAAGCATTTTGGCAGAAAGCCATCCAGTTGTTCCACTGAAAATCACTGTAGTAATTGGTTGTTGGTGGCAAATAGGTTTCAGATTCTCTTTGCCAATCCGTGATCTGAAGTGACCTTAATGCAGGAGTCATCCAAGATCACCTGACAAGCTAGTGGAGCACTGTTATGACACCAGCAGCAACACAGCCAACCCAAAAAAGCTGTGCGCTCATCTCTGGTTTCCAGTGTCACTACAGCCAAGTACACTCACGACCATCTTAAAATCTTCCTGCACGAAAATAACCTTGCAGTAAACTGACAAATGAGGTCATGTGATTTCCTTTGGAGGGAAAAAAATCATTTACCTTTTTTGTTTCATCACAAATCATTAATTCTAATCAGACATGTTTATATGCAAATATGTATACGTGCTGAAAACCGTCCATCTGTGTGTGTGTATGTGTGTGTGAGTTGTCCTTGAACACAGACCAGTGTTGCAATGTATGTGCTACAAAAACTGGAAACAACTAAACGGAAAAGTACAGATACGGTGCCAGAGTTGCACAGTCTTGGGGGAATCTGTCCTCTTGGAAAGATGTCTGCAAAGCCACAAGTTGTGTGATAAAACTCCATCTTCTGCCAAGCCCCCAAAGCAAACTATAAATCATACTAGAGATGCTGGAAGAATTTACTTCTAGAAACATGACTCACAGACAGACTCGAGAAAGGAAAGAAAGCCTTATTCCCTCCCGATACACTCCCTTGCTTCCTAGTTTTAGAACAAAAACATAAAATGATTTACCGTGTAGCTGCTAGTACGCTTTATCTCTGGATATTTGTAAAGTGTGCAAAACACCTTTTACACAGCAAGTGATAAAAAGCTTAAAAAAATTCGCAAAAGATGGTTAAATTATGAAAATAGAAACTTAATAACCACTTAAAACTTTTTTCTTACCACTGTGTTTCACCAGACTTACTGCTGGTGTGAGGAACACAAGCTATTTGGTGAATGTACAGACACTCTGCAGCTATCTCAAATTTAAGTAGGCAAATTCTGGTCAAAGAAGATGCCAAGCTGTGGTCAAAGTGCAGGACTGCATGTTGTCAGTGGTGGTTACGGTGGTGGTGAAGTTTATGACTCTAGTTTCTGTGTATAGCATGCACTCCCTAATGGAATGAAGTCTTCTTCATTAGTATTCAGAAGTGACAGTACAACCATACAGAAATAATGTTGCAGTTATAGTGCTTTGACTGACTCTGAAACCCTCACATCTTTACATAACCTTAAAATACTAAACTTGAACAAAAACTTGGAATTCTGTACAAGAAGTTGGGGAGAGTGAGCAGGTGAGGCAAATTTTGAGATCATGGAGCAAAAACAGAAATGGGTAAACACGACATTCTTTAACACTGACTGTATTCAAAATAAAGATGTAGCCATGGAGAAGGGTTTTTTGTTGTTGTTTTGGAGCTACAAATGAACACAACTAGAGAACTTGAAATGCTAACTTATTAGCAAAAGCAAGCTAGTTTGGTTAGCAGGCTTGCATCTTTCTCTTGAAACGTCTAGTGAAGCTTTCCAACCACTCCCCCTTCACATTTGTTCTCTTTTTAAGTTACTTTTGTTCGTTTTTCTGGTTCTGGTTAGATTTTCTGGTGTATGGTTTCAGGCATTTTTCTTTTTTTTATTCTTGTCTTTTACATTGTTTGCTATATTGATTGGTTCCCTTTCTATTTGTGGATTTTATTTCATTTTTATCTTTTGGGTCCTCAAGTGGCCTTTGGAATAAAAGAAGTATTTGGCACTTCAGTGTTAGCTTCATTTTTCAGCCCAGAAGATTTTCAGTTGGTCTTTACATAAGCAGGTGGGTGATTAATTGATTCTATAGTCAGCTGTCCCGGCCAGTATTTAACAGGAACTGATGAGTAACCAAACCTATTGTACAAGGATGCAGACAAACTGACAGAGAACGAGGGAGGGGAGAGAAGAAACAGAGAGGAACGAGCATGTCTGCACTGAATGCAAAGAGGGGACATAGATGCTCTGGCTATTGTCATATTGAAGACCAACATTTTTTGCATTAATATGGAGCCATGTTTTGGCACCCATTTAGTCTCACAGCAGGTTTACTTTAATAAATCACTGCGAAAAATATTGTATCTTTAGGTTGACAAATGCCATAATGCACAGTGAGGCTAAAATATATATAATTAAATTTTTCAAAATGCATGTCATGTTAAAGTTAGCCCAGATGATGCTAGAGACATCATGACTTGTATTGCCTGCAGCTGATCATATGTAGCTGATAATCTAATTTAAACTACAAAGACTGCAACAGCTGCCTTGAATGCAACGTTAATTTAAAAGCCCATTGAAAGCCTGTTATCTTTAACTTAATAAAATCCTTATTAATTAATTATTGCTCTTATAAGGATATAAGAGCATATAAAAAAACAAGGATTTTGTTTTGATGATCACTCCTGTATTACTAGTCCATATTCAGGTGTACATTTGTTAGGAAAGCCTCATAAGGATGATGCCTGACAAAAAGACGTAAATGATCGAACTGTACTGACCAGCTTCATTGTGAAAAGCAGTCATACTGAAGCCATGTTGGTTTTAAAACCCATGAACCACAGTCAGGAAACCTAAAATTGTTGGCCTCGTCTTCCAAATCCCACAGCCCATGGAAGACAGATGTGCTCCTAATTTGGGCTCCCAATTCAGTAAGCACTTTGAAACTTCTGTCCCTTGAAAGTGAGATGCTTATGCCCGCCTTTGAACCGTCAGGTGTTGACAGCTGTGAGCAACAGCCTGGTTAGTTCCTGTCAGGTAGGATAACTTGCTCGCTTTGTAAATGCCTTAAAGGTTGGCACAGCAGCAGAGGAGTGCAGATCAGATTAATCCATCTGTGGTTGGAGGCAGAATTTTGGTTGTAGTAAATCACAGAAAATGACACTCCAGGGACCATTGCTGCAAAAAATATAACAGAGACAGAAACAGAGAGACAGCGGAGAGTGATGATCATATCCCGTCTATTGCACCGGCAGAAAACAGGAGTAATATTATGCTGCCTGGAAACTTCTAATGGATCTTCCTCTCAGTTCAATCACTGCACAGAAGAGGGTCCCATCATCAACAATTCAATACTTTTTTTCAATTAAAAAACAAATTTTCCTCTCTGAACACAAGCACAATTAAATAATTATATTTATTTAAAATTCATTTTCAGCTTATGTTGATGGAAAAAAAAATCCACCACAGTTTAAGCGAATTTGAGCAGATAAAGAGGGGCAGATGATTACTGTTATTACTTTGGGACAGTGTAGAGTTTCATCCACAGTTCATCACTAAAGGATGAATTACTGCTGCAGAGGTTGTAAAGGTAGTAAGATTAATAAACTCCATCATCAATACAATGGTGGCTACAGCCTGGAAAGTGGAGGAAATTAAATATAAAGCCATGTTTGGAACAGGTTGGTCACAGGGAAGAGGAGTTTAGAGGAGCTTGAATGAAGATGCACTTTTTTCATGTCCTCAGAAGTTAAATTAACATCTTCTTATAAATTAGTTTGATTATGCTGGGGTGATGATTAATGCTGAAACACGTGCAACTGCAAGGGCAAACAAGACCTCAAAACCACAGTATGACAGGAAACCCTTGTTAGGTGTTCATTACCTGTGGTGTCCCAGGTTTATATCCAGCAGGAGACTCACGTCATTCCCATAGTCTGTAATAAGCACTAAAAATGCCTTGAAAATTATCATTAAACAAAGATGTGATTAATTAGTAGATAAAGCAAAATCAGCTGAAGTGAGTTCCCAAACAGCTCTTTTAAATAACCATCAATACCGGCAAGTTAACACAACAAAAGGAAAGTGGGGTGCAAAACGGAGGAGAAGCAGTGATATATCACCACATCACAAGTGATCTCAAGGCACTTTATATTATAATGTAAAGAAACCACAAAGTCATAGATAGAAATCCAGTGAGTCAACCATCCTCTATGAGCAATCACATGGCTCTAAAAAAGGCCTTTCTTGGTCCAGAAACTGGCAGCATCTTTCTATGCTAACTGAAAGAGACAAAAAAAAAGAGATAACAACACAGAACGAAGTGCAAACTATGTGAGAGAAAGAAGAGAACGTTAATTGCGTGCAGTAGTGGCTTATGAAAGCACAGGGAATGAGGGGAATGGAGAAGAAGCATCACGGGGAATTACTCAGCAGCCTGAGTTTGTGAGAGAACTCTAGGTATTATCAAAAAGGAAAGTTTGAAGCTCAATCTCAAAAGTAGAGAAGGTGGCTGAACCCAAACAAGAAGCCAGTTCAAGAGAAAAGGGATCTGAAAGCATGAGGCTCTGACTGTCACTTTTGCACATGGCAGTAATTTCTAAATCATTAAATTCTGGATTTTAAAGGCCACTGTATAAAATCTGCTTTATTTTGGATCTACAGAAGACTTTTCAAAGAGTTTTTGGGACAACATGATAGAAAGGGATTAAATTATTCCAGTCCAAAAGTTAACATTTTTAGCTTACACAACCAATTAAAACAAAAGAATATTTTATGAGGTATAGTTTCTTATACTCTTACTTTTGATAAGCCTCAGTACTGGGCTTTGGGATTTCTCTCCAAATCAAAAATTGAAATAAATAAATAAATAAAAGTTGCAGTAGGAAAATTGCGTGGGGATATATTTGTGTGGTCCTTTACAGCAAAACCTGCTGAACTTTTAGAGTTAAACTGAAACTTGTTTTTTTTTTAACTCTCAGGCGGTTTATGTTTTATATCATACAAAAAAAGTATGAAAAAGTAACTTCTACAGCTTTACAGTTTTTTGTGTTGGTAATAAAAAAACGAGTAAGCCATTTATGTTACTTTTAAAAGTTCATAAATACAACAACAACAACAACAACAAAAAAACCCAGAAAATATTATTATAATGAAAAGTGCAAAGTTAAAGTAGAAAATAACGACTATGTGCCGTGAGACACTCATATGGTTCAAATGTTTTTGGTTTGCGCACAAATGGCTGTTTCGATTGAAAGGTTGGTGATCCCTGGTTTAGAGTATGGATTAAATGCTAAATCCTAATTTTAAAATATATTCACTTTTCTTGCTGTAGTATTGGAAATGGAGGAAATACAATTCAGAATATCTAGTTAAGTCGATGTTCCTGAAGTTCATTCCTATAGAGATTAGAAAAAAGCATATCACACACGATATTAATTATATACAAGATATAATTTATTTTATACAAGTGTTAAAAAAAAATGTAAAATCTCCATCCACTGTCAGCTTGTTTTGCATTTTGTAAAGAAAAAGAATGGAAACACTTAACTACCTTCTACAACAATGGCATTAAGCTTTGTGGTAACAGTGTTGTTGTGTACAGAACACACAATGAAAAACATTGGCCCTACATATTTAAGGTAAAATGCCGTAAACATTTATGTATAAAACAAAGTTCAAAGGTAATTAAAAGAAAAAAGCTATTTTGAAATGAAATGACCACCACGGCAGTTTACACACACACACTGTAAAAAAAAGGGAAAAAAGTGAAATTCATGTCAGTCTCTCTAGTTTCTTAACATCAAAGGCTGAATACCATTAAAATACATTTAACATCTGTTCAAATGGAAGAAATTTTAGAACCTGCGGAGAAAAGCTCTGTCTGTCAAAAAAAACCCACATCCACAGATCAATACTTTGATCTATGATATCTAATGGATTTAACCTGAGTGTATTAGGTTGTGCTGTGTTTCTCATATGGCTCATGGTTGCCCTCTTTAGGACAAGGAAGGAACTAATTTTTTGACAATTTGCTGACATCAAGTAGACATTAGGATAACACAACTTCTTGCACTTTGACATTTAAAAGACTGAGAAGAAAAACTGAATAAATACATGTCTAGACAGCTACTGGATGGACCAGCGCTGGAGTTGTCACAGGTGTAGCGGGAGGAGACACTTTGTCTTTATAGCCCAGCGACAGAATGTGTTTCTGCAGGTGTGTGATCCACTGCTCCTGGACAGACAGAGGTCCATGAAATACTTCCTCACAGAACCTGAACAGCAGGATAGAGAAGTTTTATTAACTGCATCATATGAAGCTGAAAAAGAACCCCCCCCCCCCCCAAAAACAAACATTGATATTAACTCAGTCTACACTCACTGGCCACTTCATTCGAGACACTTGTACAGCTCCTCATTAGGCCAGTGCATTTAACCATGTCGACATGGTCAACACAACCTGCTGAAGTTGAAGTGTGGCATGTGTGCTGGTCTATCAGCACAACCAGCATTTATGCAGAAAATATCCAATGGGCTGCCAGAGATCAGAGAAAAATGGCCAGACTGCTTTGAGCTGATGAGAAGGCAACAGTAACTCACTGCATTTAAACCTCTCCAAATGCACAACATGTTTAACCTTGAAGCAGATGAGTTGCAGCAGAAGACCACAGCGGGTGCAACGCTTTTCCAGCAACGAACAGGAAACTGAAGCTACAGTTCACACAGGCTCGCCAAAATTGGATAACTAATTATTAGAAAAATGATCCATTCAGTATCGATGGTTCGAGGTGATGGTGGTGTGAGACACACTACAGTGCTTAAAGAATTTGCTTGTCTGCCTCCACATGCATATGAGTCCAAGTGACATCCCATTCTTAATCCAGAGGCTTTAACGTGATTTTTTTTGGATAATTTCTTTGCTTCAACTCTTCTAGGAAGGCTTTCCACAAAGTTTGAGTGTTTATGGGAATTTCTGAACAATATTCCAGAAGCACATTTATAAGATTAGACACTGATGTTGGACGAGAAGACCTGGCTCACAGTCTCCTATCCAATTCACCTCAAAAGTGTTCTGTCAGGCTGAGTTCAGGACTCTGTGCAGGCCAGTCAAGTTCTTCCAGACCAAAATCGCTCATCCACGTCTTTATGCACTTTGGTTCATGCACTGGTGTGCAGTTATGTTGGAACAGGAAGGGGCTATCCCCAAACTGTTCCCACAAAGTTGGGAGCATGAAATTGTCCAAAATGTCTTGGTATGCTGAAGCATTATGAGTTCCTTTCACTGGAACGCTTAATGCGTTGTTATAACACCACTGTAGACTGTGGAAATATTTAGAAGGGAGGAAGTTTTACAACTGGATTTGGTGGTATCCTATTACGATACCATGCTGGAATTCACTGGGCTCTTGAGAGCGACCAATTCTTTGCCAAATGTTTGTAGAAGCAGTCTGCATGCCCAGATGCTTGATTTTATACACGTGTCCATGGAACTGACTGAGCACTTAAATTAAATTATTTGGATGGGTAAGTGAATACAGTGTAGTGTATTTTCTTGGTTCCAAATGAGCATCATTTAAATGCCACAGCCTATTTGGGTATTGCTGCTCCCTATCCTTGTTGTGATGCCTGCTTCCAGCTGGATAATACTCCATGTTTTAAAGCTAAAGTCCTCTCAAACTGAATTCTTGAGCATGACAATGATTTCATTGTAATCAAATGGCCTCCACAGTCACCAGATCTCAATCCAACAGGGATGTGTTGACACAGGAGATTGACATCATGTCACATTGGACAAAAATGTCTAAAGAATGATTCCATCGGAGATGAATGTGTGCCACTGGAAAGGCAAAAGGAATCCAATCCAATCCAGTAGAACAAAGGTGTATCTCATTAAGGGGTTAGTAAATGTATAATAATGCATCCGACATTCAGACATTTTGACAATATGTTTAAATATTGTTCCAATGTAGCTTACCTCTCCATCAAATTTAAGATTTAGACAACCTAAAATTTTATAAAGCATTTCTACAACTGTCAAATAGAGACTCACCTGCACTTGAGGGAATACATTTTACCCACCAGTTTGACCAGTGGAGTTAGTGGGGGCTTTGGCACCAGAGCAGGGATATTGCCAGACCGCGGTGGTTGCTGAGAGTTGCCGTTCTGATTTTCTCTACCTGCAGAGGCCCCGTGCTTTTGTGAATGCACCCCTGAAATCCCACAGAGAAGTTTTAGTATTGCTTTTTAATCTATTACACTGCATCTGTATCCAGCTATCTTCCACAGCCCTTTAGTCCCGTTACTTCACCTCTTGAGGAGCGCACGCTGTGGTTGCTGTAGTCCTTCCTGTTTACTTTGTATTCATAGCGCTGCATGGGAGACTTCAGACTACCGCCAGCCACACACTCAGATTCTGTGGATGGCAATGGGGATGTAGGAGTTTTGTGGGACTGAAAAAGAAAATTACAGTAAATTAGAATGAATGTAATACACTGATGTTTATCTGAATATCTCAGAGCACAGCCAACCTTCTTGATGTAAAGGTCTCCCATGCGATAACGCTTGGTAATTTCCGACACCTTGGCTGGATCTCTCCTGATCAGCTCACTAAGGAGTTCAATTGGTGAAGTCGCTCCATCTGCCTTCCATTCGATGATGCCCAGCTGTCGGAGGTGGGCCCTCGCGTGACTGGCCAAGGCCTTACGGTTCTCAAAGTCGAACCCACAAAGCTCACAGGATGTGTCTGACACAAACGAGATGGCACACATGTAAACTTCTGCTGCCACACTATTTCAATCAAGTTGAGGTGTGAAATATATCTGAGCCACTGCGATACCCTACTTACTTTATCTTTCAGGCACTCTCTTGGAGACTAACTGTTGTGCTTGGGATCATTGTCCTGTTGCATGAGCCAATTTTGGTCAAGCTTTAGCTCACGGGGAGGCTTCACATTTGACTCTAGAACACTCTGGTATGCAGAGGAGTTCACATTTCAGAGAAAAGAGGAGGGCATTGCTCCAGAAGTCTTGTGATTTGTTCGGATGCAACGATGCAAAACTAAGTTTCCAACTGACAATCGTCAGTCCAATAATCGACGATGGGTGATATATTCGCGCATGCACAGACTATTTGATGGGCGGAGCAATGTAATCACACATGGACTGAGTTGCATGTTTACAACACAGAAGAAGTCCAAACATGGACGAACTAATTTACAAAAAAAATTAGGGCTGTCAGAGTTAATGCAGCGCTAACGCAGTCATTACGATTAATGCGGTTACAATTTTTAATGTGCTCAACCCATCTGAAGCACAGAATGAACAAACTTTTGACAAACTGCCCGAAATGCGTTGACAGAGACATTTCAGGGATTTTGACTCAGTCTGCGCTCCAGATGGGTTAATTTGTAATCGCGTTAGTCGTGATGACGGTGCAAAATTTGGGATTTCTTTGGCTTTAAACCAGACGAAAGAGGTAAACCTATGGATGTAACCAAAGGGGTGTGCCACCTGTGCAGACATATAATGCGAGCAAAGTACACTACTAACTTGCAAGAGCATGTACGTGTCTACCATCCGGCTGAGTATGCTGGGCTATCACCAGCTTCTGCAGCTCCATCAACAAGCATTTGGGTGCACTCTGAGAAGGGTGCATTTGTTCGCAGATGAAAGAGGGTGCTGTTAAAACAGCGCTATTATTTATTTATTTATTTTCTGTTGACTGCTTCAATTAGCTCCATCATTATTAACAAACTTACTCATGGGGAAATAAAGAAATAAATCGCCCTTGTAAAAACTATCAATAGTCGATATATTTGTCCTATTATGTTCTTTTAAGAAAGAAGAGCCTTTCTCCTGATGAACCTTCCAAACAAGCCATACTTGTTTTTGCTTTCTAACTTTACTGTTATCAACTTTATCTTTTATCGTTAACTGAGGTCTGTACAGTCTGATCTCAATGCTCCAGATCAGTAAACACCCAAAATGTTTCCTTTTATGTAGGTGGTTAAGTTCTGTACTTAGTTAAAATACGCTTTTCTACTTTTTTCTGGAAGTTAAGAGCACTGTTCTTTCTGTCAATTTAAGAGTCTATAGTCCCCAAGTAAGGGTCCAGTCAGGACATTATTCTAACCACACTTCATATTTGAAAGCAGTAATAGGCCAACACTATACACTATTCAAATGCTGAGTACATAAAAGTGACACAAGGAAATAGTTTCACCAAAAAGTTTCAATAATTAGATCATTTCAATAATTCACTAAAGCATCTGGGAAAAATGCTATGATAACAAATGACAAAATATTGGTAAGTAAAGTAACAAACTTTACTTACCAAGGTGTATGACTCCACCCTTGCTAGATGGTGATTTCTCTTTCATGGAATAATCAAGAGGCGAGTTCGAAGCCGTCTCCCCAGATGTGAGGCTGTCTAGGGACCTTCTGGAGCTTTGAGAACCCCATGAGACTTTGCCCAATGCTGCAGACCCACTGGGCCCCAACTCTTTCCTGCCTTCTTCACCATGCATCATGACTTGTTTTAGAAGATCAATTGGTGATGTTTTAATAGACCAAGAGAGACCGAGCTGCCGTAGATGGGCACGGGCGTGGCAAGACAGGGCTTTGCGGGTGTCAAATAGCTGGCCACAGAAATCACAAAGGACTGTTGGTGGGGACTGCACATCTGTACAAGCTGGGGAAAATTATATATTACAACATTATACATCTGATCTCACTGTACACACACAAACAGATGCAAAAATGCTAAAGCAAAGAGTGTGATTAAGAAAATAACAAATTAAGCCTGTTATAGTATAACATGGTACCAAACATAAAGCACTTGATTAAACGTTTTTTCCTTTACCTGACTCAGAAGGTTTTGCAGAAATGGCACCAGCAGACAAATTCTGCACAGGGGAGCTGCTCTCATTGGTGGATGTCTTCAGCTGAACAGAAACCTCCGTCTCTATAGGCTCAGGCTTGGGTTTTCTATGAAGGGGGTCCACTGCTAGCCGAAAACCTTTCTTAGCTTTTGGTGCCCTGTTAACGGGAGGGTGAGAAGCCTGAGAGACCTTTTCAGGGGTTGTAGACAGGGGTGTAGAGGAAAGAGAGGTCCAAGACTGGCTTGGACCTGAAGACTGAGCTGCAGGAGAGGGTGGGGCTGGAGATGGTGCTGCAGATGAGCTGGCTGTATTGTTTGTTTTGGGGGGGTGTACAGCTTCTAGCATGCCACTGGATACCAGATCCTCAACGGCATTGATTGCGGAGTTTTTCCCCACTAATTCACTCATCCCTATGTGACGCAGGTGAGAGCGTGCATGGCTTGCCAGGCCTTTTCTATTCTCAAATTCCTCCCCGCAGAGAATGCAGATGCACTCCTCAGATACTTTAGGCCGTTTGCTCGAGGATGACTCGGGTGGAGTAGAAAGGCGTTTGGATGAAGTTCTAGATGGACTATTTGAAGTAAACTCTTCATTTTTCTCTAAATCAATAGGCTTGAGGTCCTCCTCTTCCATGACCTGATAAAGAAGATCAATAGGACTACCCTTGATGTCACTGTCAGAGATTCCAATCTGCCGCAAATGTGCCCGAGCATGACTAGCCAAGCCCTTGCGTGTCTCATACCAGCAGCCACAAAGTTCACAAACATAGACCTCATCGTGGGGGTCTGAAGCTAAAAGAATGAGGAAATTGGTGAGAGAAATATACAAAGTTAGCAGGAGACTAATGTAAGATCAACATTACAAATTTAAATACCCTTTATTAAGTTGTGCCTTGCACCTGCAGCTACTCTCCTTCAAAATTTTATGTTTCTTATAAAACATTTGCATGGCTTCCCTTACAACTGTCTTGAGTTTGTAAGTCAATCATATTTAATTTTTGTTAACCCAGTTTGTGTGTCCTGGTTTCATTTCAGTACAGAATGAGAATCATTTTCAGTTTGTCATTTTTGAGAAGTGAGTTGGTGATAACCTGGAAGCCTGCTATCACGACTATTAATTTGAATAATTAATGTGAGTCTCACATGGGCAGAAGGACTGGGAGATAGATTACAGGAAACACAGGTTTGTAAGCGTAAAGTTCCTGTCTTATGTTTGCATATCTGTGGGTTCTCCGAAACACATTGAAATAAGAAGAAAGAAAGAGATTCAAAGTACAGGGCACGGTCTTTGCAGATAAATACACTGACACACACATCTTCTATGTATAAGTTTAGATATTTTGTAAAAAAAATCTCTATATTATGTTAAAGAAAACAGCTCTGTTCAGCCATACCTAACGTGATAGGAGCGTCAGTTTCCCGTGGTGCCCACAGTGGCTTTGCTGGGGCTGTGTGCTCTGAGGAAGATGAGCTGCCGCCTTCAGCTGGCTTAACAGGAGAAGGAGATGATGGGGGGACAGTTGTTGAAGATTCATTCAGTTTTGCTGGAGATCCCTGATGATCTACCTTTTGTGGGGTTGTCGTGAGTCTAACCCCGGCCTTGTAAGAGGTATTAGCGTCTTCTTCTTCTGAAGGGGTCTTTGATTCCTGCTGCATTTTATTTTTTTGAGGCACTGGCCCAGGTGCAGATGAGTTTGATTTGAAATCTGGAAGGCAGCCATCTCTCTCCTGGATGATCTGGTAGAGGAGCTCTATGGGAGCCCCGCTGCTTTCTGACAACGTCACACCAAGCTGGCGCAGATGGAGTCGGGCATGACTGGAAAGTCCTCGCCGTGTCTCAAAGTACGTTCCACAGACTTCACACATTACTGGTTGTGGGGTTGCTGTGGGGGGAGTTAGAAGTTAATGATGACCAGTGAAATGAAATTAACAAGAATGGGCAGAAACCACACAAGCAGACTCTAAATGACACTCTAAACCCAATTACCTGGAATAATGCCATTTTTGGTAATTCACCTAAAAGCATCCTTTGTCTTTTTACCTTGTGAATCCATTGATGCTGAAAAATGCTGCTGGTTTATTCTGAGAGATGAAAGTGTCGTCTTCCTCTGGATCCTGTTAATACTGAATGAAAGCTGAAATTTTTAAAGGCAGAGGAGCTGTATTAGTGTTGACAACAATTTGCAGGTCATTTTTATAGCTCATTAAATAAACGTGCAATGCAATTTCCCTGAAATCCTACAGTTTATAACAAAAACATCCAAACTAGCTGCTTAAACAACACGATTCGACTGACACCTAGCATGAAGAAAGCCTTGTTCACAAACGTCTTCACAGCCGTGGATGAAAACCGGACTGCATCTCTTAACACAGCTTACAGTTAAATAAACTCATCTACTATAAATGTTACTGTAAACACTTTAACAAAACCATCTGTAAGCAGTTGAAAGACATTGTAACTTTAAGCTAACTCGGGCTAACCCTGTTACAGCCTTTGTTTTGCTCTATAATGCTAACTTTAGCTGTTGTGCTAGCCTTAAAATAATCTTATTCAAGCTTAGAGAAGACAAGCTACAAATGCCAAGGCCTTAAATGGAAACAAATCATAAATCCTCTCTTTAAAATATAGCTAATTTTGCCAAAAACCCCAATAAACTACCCGTGTGCATCTGTTTTCCTTATAGTAACAAGCTCAGCGGAAGTAGTGTTCCACACATTCCTGGCTGTATGTTTTTCCAAAATAAAAGTGGTGGAATAATGTCTTTTGAATTATATGGCTGGTATTTGTCATGTCAAACAAATACAATACAAAACTGACAGACATGTGAACATATTTGAATAAAAATGTGATTTTAATCCTCCCCTTATGATTTGATTGAACATTTTAAGCTGAATATGTCACATGCATAGTGTACTTGGAAAAAATTTTGAGCTACCCTTTATTTCTTTACATTTTGTTTATAAGCAGCTAAACTTTCAGGTAAAGTGGTCTTAAGAAATAGTTCCCCAGCCTTTCTGGAGGTCTTTCAAAGTTTCATTTACTTTGTTCATTGGCTGCTTTTTCATTCATTGTCAGACTAGTTTTTGTACCTGACGATTTTCAGATATTGACCTATAAATTATCAAAGCACAAAAAGAGACCTAAATCAACCAATGAACCAGCGTTGTGTCTACACACGACAGCTTACCAAAGAACCAACTTTAAGTAGTGTCTTCAGACACTTTGTTGCTAGCAGGGTGTTGCCTGTACCTTTAAGTTCAGTTAGAATGTCACAATGTTTGTCACCATCTAGTGGTGGATCCGATTTACTGCAAAGTGTTCAACCCTTTAACTTTCACCTCTTAGGCAGATTTTGCAAGTTAAAGGGTTAACTTTAATATCACAACTTTTTTATAGTTTGATTGAATGTATTTATGTATTTATTTAAACGCTCCAGTAAAGTAAATTTAAAGAAATATATCAAACTAGTTTCGACCCAAATATATCACAAGAAGAGAAGAAACTTGTGTGTCTGTGACGGTAAATTGCAGACTGTTAAGTTGCTAGCATCACATTTAAGGTCTATTTTTAAAATTTGAATTTCTCATCAGCATCAGCACACATCAGACATTTTTTGGTAGGCTAGGTGTTTTGTAACGTGGCTGTTCAGAATACAGTCTAGACAACCAAAACATTTCTAACTGCACAACCACAACTCCATTGTGGCATATAGATATAGCCAAGATAGCCTGTGTTCAAACTGAGTGTTAAGATGGGAAGTACGGTGTAATACTCTTGACATCTGTAAAGAATATGTGTTTTTGTGTTCACATAATTAAATGATGATAATTTTAGGTTGATAATATGAATGCAGTCAATCATTCAGGTAAATTAAAATGAACATGCCTAGAGTTTGGCTTTTGTACTTATGTTTCGTGTCATTTTTGCCTAAATGTTACAAGGTTACTAATTGTTATGTAAAATATATATTTCTTCTTTTTTTTAAAAATAAAATGCTAAATCGGAGGCGTATGTCTCACAATTGAATAAACATTAAGTATTTGTACTTTTTTTTAATTGGTGTAAAAGGTGGAGAACTCCATTCTGACCAGTGGGGACATTATGTGACCTGAAAGATGTAGAACAGGGTGACGTGATGGAATCACAGACAGTACTGAGAAAAGCCATCAGTCCTCACAGCAACTGAAAACCCACGCAGACAGTTTTCTGTCATCTTTTTCATCCATGTTTCAACATTTGTCTTCAAACATGGCATCAACTAGCCTATCAGGTTACGCCAAGAAAATAACATTTTTGAACAGTAAACCTGGAAAACTAAAATATAATACTGAACAAAGCTCAAGTCTAGATGGTTATGAAATAAGGATTAGGTTCTGTGGCAGATAATCATCTCAACAAACACAGAACTTTGTGATTTCCAGGCTATTCTATCAGAAATGGAAACATGATTTAGTATCTTGTAATGTTTCTGTTGAAAACTGAGAGTGCCAAAGTGTGATCAGTTTGCTGCAAGCAATTAACATAATTTTGACATATGAAATTGAAATCATATATATGTATCAGAATGTATGTTTCTATCAATCTATGTATCAGAATCTGAAAACTTTATTAATCCCTGGGGAATTTGTGTATGTGGATTTATGGTAAAAATGGTAAAATGGCCTGCATTTGTATAGCGCTTTTCTAGTCCCTAAGGACCCCAAAGCGCTTCACACTACATTCAGTCATTCACCCATTCACACACTGGCGATGGCAAGCTACATTGTAGCCACAGCTGCCCTGGGGCACACTGACAGAGGCGAGGCTGCCGGACACTGGTGCCACCGGGCCCTCTGACCACCACCAGTAGGCAAACACGGGGTTACCGGTAGTACCTTGCCCAAGGATATTTGGCATGCAGCCAGGAGGCAGCCTGGGATCGAACCACCGACCTTCTGATTAGTGGCTGACCTGCTCTGCCACCTGAGCTACAGCCACCCCATGTATGTGTTGACAATATAATTATATGTTGGCTTTGACATGCTCTTTGTAACAGTTTGTTTCTCAGACTCTCAATTAAACCTACTGAGTTCCAGCGATGAGGTGCAAAACTTTCTCGGGGAAGGAAGCTTTAGAAAAGTCGTCAAGTGTGTCCACACTGTATCCAACACAGAGGTTCCTATCAAAAAAAATTGAAGACAAGCCCGTGATCTCAAGCCCCATGATTTTGTAAGGGGGACTAGATCATTCTTCCATGAAGGATTCATTTGTCTTGAATTTGAGCTCCTTGATCTTAGTCTGAAGGTGTATATGCAAGAGAGACTCTCACCCAGTTTCACATCAGGTTTGCCATCTTTACCAATTTCACTGTGTAAATACAAACTTTAAAGAAAAAAATACTAATTTGCACAGATGTGTTTAGTTAGAACACATTTGTGTGATTCCAGCTGACCACAGCGTTGTTCCTGCTCGAGACCCTGAAAATCATCCACGCTCATATAAAGCCTCAAAATATTATGGTTTTGGATTGCAGACAACAGCCACTGCAAGTCATGCTCATTGATTTTGGCCTGGCTCACCATGTCTCCGATGTTGTGCAAAGATCATGTGTGCAGTCCATGTGGTACATGCAACCTGGTTAACCTAACAAATAATGTTAAAAATATGCACTGAAAGCTGAAAACTGCATTTTTAAGTTTTGAATAATGAATGCCCTCATATGCAACTGCTTCACTTTGCAAAGTGAACTTAAAACAGTGGATTTGAGATATTGTTCTTCACTTCAACCTCTTCGATACATTAAAACCTATTTACAGTTCTAGATATGTGTAAGAGAACTCAGTGGTTTCCCACTTTTTCCTGGGAACAACGAATATGCTGTAGTAGATATCTTCTGCACAGAAGGGAAATAAGCGCTACTTAATCAAATCTTTATGATCTTTCCAGATGAGGTTCATTGTGGACAGTCTGAGTCAGCCACCAGATTATCAGTTAAGATAAGATAAGATAACCTTTATTAGTCCCTCACGTGGGAAATCTGTTGAACAGTGGACAAAAAAGCCCAAGGTTCATTCACCTTGAAAACAGATGTAACCAGGAGACCTGGAGATTAAAGGTCCCTACCGCCTTTCCTGCCTGCCTACCTACCTACAACTAACTTGTCTAACTTAACCACTACTTCGCCTTGTAATCGAAAGGTTGCCGGTTCGAGCCCCGGCTTGGACAGTCTTGGTCGTTGTGTCCTTGGGCAAGACACTTCACCCGTTACCTGGTGGTGGTCAGAGGGCCCGGTGGCGCCAGTGTCCGGCAGCCTCGCCTCTGTCAGTGCGCCCCAGGGTGGCTGTGGCTACAATGTAGCTTGCCATCACCAGTGTGCGTGAATGGGTGGATGACTGGATATGTAAAGCGCTTTGGGGTCCTTAGGGACTAGTAAAAGCGCTATATAAATACAGGCCATTTACTTCTTTATAGACTTTTACAAAGAAACTGGGCACCACCATAGCGACACCAGATTTATTTGTCTCACTTCTTTAGAGGCCTTGAAGAAGGTTGGGGTTCTTTTTGGATCATGCAGCCATTAGTACAATATAGAATAGTTGCTACAAGGACATCTTCCACTGACTTTCATTATAATTCAAATGAATACGTTTTATTAGAAAAAGGGAAACAAAAATCTAATTCAATTTTAAAAATGTGACTACACAGAAAGTATTTTGGTAGCCAAAGAGCTAAAAATGATTTTAAATATTTAACATTTTCTTAATTCCTAAATTACATGTACTTACATGCGCATATACATGCACATCAGTCTAATCTAGAGGTGCCAGAACTAGCTTGCTAAAGGGTACTGGATTACTTTGCAAAGTGAATCTTGTAAACAAGGATTGTTTTGGACTTTTGGTTTTGGTTTTACGAATGGATTATTTTCATCCAAGCCAGAAGTCTGAATTATTGTTAGTTTCTCAGACTTTTTAATCAAAACAGTATCGCCGGTTGGTGGTTAGGCTGAAAAACCATTGTGATCTTTGTTATTTATATTGAATATTTTTAAAAAGTTTATAATTCATAAGTCTATATTTAATGTCTCAAGTAAAAATGGCCATGAAATAGAAAAAGCTGTAAAACTTGTGAAAATACAGTTAAACAACCAAAATGTTTTTCCATCTTCACATTTTCCAAAGCCTTGACACTCCGGCCCTTAGGTGTCGTAGACATACATCGTTTTTGTTTTTTGTTTTTATCTTTATTTTGAGAACATTGAATTTACAAGTAATAATTGAGCTCTATATATAAAACTGACGTTGTCATTGACCCTGACATTAACACTGGGGCCCCAAGAAGCCAGTCACACTTTTCCCTCACTACGACATCCCTGCATTTTTGTTCATGTGACAGTGTTTACACGGTGTACTTAGAAAATATGATCTTATATCAGAGATATACATATTTAGAAACAGCTATTCTTAACTTTTAATCGTTTTTATCTTAACTTTTACTCTGAAGGGATTGATTTTTACTTCCGGGTGGCCTCAGCCGTCTCTGCGTACTTATTGCACGCTCGCTTTTCCACTTTGACTCTTCTATTCTCTTGCAGCCTGCAGACTTCTGCTTCCAACTTCTTTCGCGCTTTACGTCAAGACAGGTGAGTAGGATGTTTATGGGATTCGTCAGAAGTTTACAGCGTGTCTGTAAAATCGACTTTGTATTTCCTCTGAAACAAACCGAAACTAAAGAAAGCAGTTTCGTACGTAAAGCTAACATTAAGCTAGCCTGTCAGGCGGGTGAGCGGCTGGCTCCTTCATGAAGTGTTTGGCCATGTTTTCTTTCTTTGTCCCTGTGCTGCAGCTTGCAGGATGCACTACTCACTTCCTCTCCGCTCTGTTCTACTACAGCTTTTTCTGTTTCATTTCGAAAACGAAATTTAAACATTAAAAGCTTAACTTTTATGGCTGAACTTCGACCCATTACGTGCATTTATCTCTTTAAAACCAAGCACAGTTCCTTGACGATTGTTAGCGTTTCTTCGTATAAATTGTGACGAGGGAGAAATAATCCAGATTTATTCATACATCACTGAAAAGCATAGGCCTTTGGATTAATACCGACTGCTATTTGTTTAGTACAGCGTATCTTATTTGCAAGTTTATCGTTTATTTGCACATTAATTTTGCATACAGGCAATAACTATCCAAAGTAACTGACCGCGCAATAATCCTCGGAAATAGTCTTTATAGGCACAGCGAGAACCCTGCCGTTGGTTTGTGCGTATCATGGTTATGTAACCTTGCTAATAGGCCATTGTTCCCTGCAGGCTGAACATGACTTGCATGTGACACTATCTGGGTCTGCTTAAGTTACCAAGTCTTTGAACCTCTGGGCCTCCTAAGAGCTGTAAAACCTGGCTCTTGGATTGAACCTCACCGCATTTATTTTTCTTTTTCCAGTCTAAATCTCATTATTTTTTTTATTTATCAGAGCTTCATCTCAGGCACCACCCAGCTGAATGTATCTGTGGTGGTCTGCAAGCATTAGGAGTTTTCTGGTAACTGTTTGTGCTGTTTCTCTTTCAGTCATTTGTCTCAAACACCATGTCTGCTGGAAACGCTAAGATTGGCTTCCCTGCCCCAAACTTCAAAGCCACAGCTGTAGTTGATGGACAGTTCAAGGACATCCAGCTGTCAGACTACAAAGGTTTGTAGCTACATCTGTTCTAATTGGCTCATTCTGGCTTTTATAAGCCTATACACTAACAGCTTATTCGACTAGAATTAATACTTAACATTGTTTTTATTTCCTCCTGTTGTGCTGCAGGGAAATATGTAGTTTTCTTTTTCTACCCCCTGGATTTCACATTTGTGTGCCCCACTGAAATTGTGGCCTTCAGCGACAGGGTAGAGGAGTTCCGCAACATCGGCTGTGAGGTTATTGGCTGCTCCGTGGACTCTCACTTCTCTCACTTGGCATGGTAAGAACTCACGGATAATGAAACATAATGAGCATTTGTGGGAATTTGACTACTTCCTGAGCTCTTTACCAATAATAACATCCACACTGCTCACATGTTAGCAGGTGGATTAAGCAGAACTTCAACAAAAGACTTTTTACCTGTATTACAGTGATTATCTTCGCAGGTGAACTGTATTGCTGACTTGTAATTTTAAACTAACTGGGAAGAGGTGACCGTAGTGAATCTTCACATGTGCATTTGAAAATCTACTTAACAAAACAGTTAAGTGAAAGCTGTTCTGTGCACTTGTCTGTCTTGCTGTTTTTATAGCGAGGCCATCTTAGGCTGAACTTATCAGACGTTTATACAAGGTCCATCAAACTATCCTCGGTTGGCCGTTTCTGTTTAGACAGTTAAGGGTGAAGGATTTTGGCTGCTGTGAAGGAGTGCCCAGCCCAGTTTATCTGCAACGTGTTGATAAGGGCGGCATACAGCAGCTTCTAGAAGGCATAAGAAGACATGCGGCATTACACAACCTGCACAGGTCTTCATTTGGAATGTTGTGTTAAAGTTTAAATGCATTATATTTGATTAGGAAGATCAGTCGGTATGTTTCCTCACTCACCTGATCGGATTCATTACTTTAAAATAAGTGTGTATATAATATATTTAGTGTTTTTTTTTTTTTTCAATGAGAAGAGATTGAATAAGCTGTAAAACCTCCATTCATCAATCTGAAGCAAAATGAGTATATATTATAACCAACAGTTAACTGCTAAAGCTCATAGTTAAAATTCTACACAACATATTTGCTATTAAATATACTGAACGATTAGTTTTGTCAGTCTGTCAGACACTTTATCATTTTATTGAATTTAATACCGTAGATGCCTTTCAAGACATTAAAATCAATGTGTCATAGATTTTTAAAAAGTCAACAATGGGCAGGCTTTAATAAAAACGTCTTTTAAAGATGGGGAGAATCGATATTGTGACTGTGGTGCAGGCAAGTTCTAAAAATGAGAAGCAATTTGGGTGAAAGTTCTGAAGCAGGTGGTGAGAGCAATGAAGGAGGAAGAACTGAGTATGGGAACGTATGTAGATCAGAGACGGATGGATGTATGAGGTTATGGAGACAAGCAGAATCTTGAAATAATGTGGCATTGTACAGAAAGCCAATGACGTTGTTATAGGATGGGAGTAATATGTTGGCGCATGTTCTGGTAATGACACAGCAGCTGCATGAACAAGATGAAGTCTGGAGAAGTTTGTGCCGTATACCAGAGAGGATAAAATTACAATAGGTAATCTGGCACGTAACCAGAGCACGTGCAAGAAAAGCTGTATTACTACCTGTAAGGAATGTGTGTAGCCAACTAATATTACATAAGTGGATATATGCAGACTGACAAATATTGATTTGCGTTTCAAAACTTGAGGTGATATTGAATTTAAACCCAACCTGACTCCTCACCGTCATCTTTGCCTGCTCTATTAGGCCCTGTGCTACTCTGTTTGATTGGCTAGTTAAGGTTAGAAAGATATTTCAGGGTCAAAGCTAACCAGTAGCAGAGGAAAGTGGTATCTTCGCTGAAGATGGTTTAGTTAACCTCAGAGTGTTGAATCTCACAACGGGCAGCAGAGACCAGAAGTGAGACATCTGTAAACTACATAAAACTGCAGTATGAGGAGAGTTTTCACCACATTATTATTTTGCTACTTGGTGTTTGTCAGACTGTCTTTTGAAGCATTGTGGAGAACCTCTGAATGCAGTGTGTCCTCATAAAGTTGAACAACTGATATGTTATCCTCTCAGACACCGCCTGTATCTTATCTCTAACGGCGTGTTAAATGACTCCCATTTCAGAGAACTACAAGGTCGAAGGGGTGGCGGGGCAAACGCAAGGTTTATCAACCAGGAGACCTTCCCTGTGGACATTACGTGTTTTGTACTTGTTTATAATATAAAATAAAAAATGTTTTTGTTTTTGGGTTTTTTTTCCCCCTCTCTCTTCAGGGTCAACACACCAAGAAAACAGGGAGGTCTGGGTAACATGAAAATCCCCCTGGTATCGGACCTCAGCAAGTCAATCTCCAAAGAGTATGGTGTGCTGAAGGAAGATGAGGGCATCTCATTCAGGTCAGTTAAATGCCCTTTTAATATAAAATTATTTTAATAAAAACCCACTGGTTATTGTTAAAAAGCAGCTTGGTCTACTGATACTTTAAAGTATTTGTAAAAACTGCAACATCTTGTGAATTTCAGGGGTCTCTTTGTGATTGATGACAAGGGCGTCTTGAGGCAGATCACCATTAACGACTTGCCTGTGGGTCGTTCTGTGGACGAGACTCTGCGCCTGGTTCAAGCCTTCAAGCACACAGACAAATATGGAGAGGGTGAGTAAACTGCCGTACCTTCCCTCAGTTCATCAGTGTTTACTCAGCATACACTGGTGCTCAGGTTTAGTGGTATAACTTATTAATCATGCATTTGTCATAAAAATAACCCAAATACATGTCATTAATTTTACCTGTAACTTCAGATGCTCTAAACTGCACATCACACACTTAAAATGGAAATAGCTGATTGGTAAAATTGACTGCGAAGCTGTGGCTAGATTTGGCGGTTTAGTCCTTCCTGTGTTTCCCAACCAGTCACATATGTACTTTGTCCTTTAGATTATACCAAGTTCAGTGTGTATAAATGTCAGCTTAAAGTAAACTTTGTCCCTCCTGCCACTTCACGCAGTGTGTCCTGCTGGCTGGAAACCCGGGAGCGACACGATCGTCCCCGACGTCGAGAAGAGCAAAGCATTCTTCTCCAAGCAGTAAATGTGAACGTCTCCTACTCTGCTGTTTTCCTCAACATAGCACTTGACCTCAGATGAGAGGGATGCCTATAAAGCAGTATCATCACGTCCAGACTAACCTGTTAAAACACACCTCAGCTTCATGTAGGGGGGAGGAAATGTTTGGTTTTGGGGGGGTTTTTTGTTTTCATGTCCAGTGTACAAACTTTTGGGTAACCTCATCGTCTTGATCACTGAAAGTATAGTTTTGTTGTTCCTTTTTCAAAGAAAGCACTGAAATTTGTTTCCTGGCTGTTAATAATTTGCTACCATCTTTATTAAAACATGGAGGAAAGTTATGATCAAGTGTGTGTGGCTTATTTTGGGGTGTGTGGGGGTTTTTTTTGTTTTTTTTTTTTGTTTATTTGTTTTTTGTTTGTTTGTTTGTTTGTTTTAAATCAAAATGTGAATGCCTGTCCACTTGCAACCCCTAGGTGGCGGCAGAACTCTTCTAAAGCTACTCTTGGCTCTTTTTCTTGGTGACTGAGAACTTAAAGTTCTTGGAATAAACCTTTTTATTTGTGTTTTTTATTGTGGTGTATCATTCTTGGCTCCTGTACCTGGCAGAAGATCTGAGTGCGTCACGAAGCTGCCAAGAGTTGGTTAATATTGGAGTTGCTGTGTTTGACTCAGCACAACAGCCTGTTATTGCCAAATGGTACTGAAGCACATTGGGAAAGATTACTGGATATGATTATATGATAATGACCGTCCTAACCACAACCTGCATTTCAGTTCCACAAACATTTTTGATATCTCACTGTTTAATATTTCCGATTTCCTGATAACATTTGTCTTATTTACTAATTCAGAGAACAACGCTCCAGTACACAATCCTGCTTGTTTTACCGAATGTTCTCGGCTTACTGGAACATTTTCTCAGTTTTACGCGAGCCGATTCTTGTAACTCAAACTAGCTCTCAGTAATCAGTCTAACATGTTTATCTGGAACTTTTTTTTTTAACCATTTTTCCTCACCTAGTGTTCTCACGGCTTGTTTTGGGAAAATGAAAGCAGAATGGGGAAACTCCCTTAACGCGAATAAACCACTCATTGACAAACCTTTTCAATTACACACACACTGTGGTGTAAAGGGGAGCGCGCAGCCCTTCTGACGGGCAATGTGGGAGGGAGTTCCCGGAAACCTATCGTGATGTGACGTTTGATAGCAACATGCACCATATATGGACTGACGCTTGTGCGTCAGTAAGGAAAAATCCTACGCTGGGACGTCTCCAACGTCAACCAACTTCTGGTGTTGTAAACTTCACTGCTGATCAGAGACAGCGGTGTGGTTTAATGTTCACGAGAAATACAATAATTTTTGAAGTGGCACTTAAAAAATACACGACCTCAAAAACACAGCAACACATTTCTTAATTTCATAATGTCATTTACTTAAATATTTACTATACAGGTAAAAAACAAAAAAACAACAAGAATGGTCCATGAGGTTAACTCTAACACAAATAACTTACATAAAAAGCATCACAAATAGCAATTAAAGAAAATGTAAACAGGAAACGCCAAGACGACACTTTCAAAAACTTATTCAAAAATGCCCTAAGTGTTTTAGTCTTGTATTATTTCTGTGTATGGGTGATGTTTCTTTAGACGGCAGAAATCACAATAATCCAGTTTTCATACTAAAAACGTATAAAGACCAGGTTGGGTTGTCAGTCCAGGTACTGTCCAGTGTTTTAATAAGTGCATTATTTCTTCAATAAGACTTTACTTTGGGTGCTAGCATGAGCTGGCAGCCACTGCTCACATGCGTCATGACTTTCTGTTTGAGTTGGGCCACCTGTTCCCGCAGTAGAGAAGCCGTGCTTGACAGTCCAGCGTTGTCATTTTTCAACACTTTAACCTTGTCTTCGAGACGGGCGATGCGCTCCAATTTGCGCCTCCGACACTTTGAGGCTGCGAGCCGGTTCCTCAGCCGCTTGCGCTCCGCTTTTACCCGCTCCTGATTCTCCATGTCGATAGGGGACATGGGCGGGGAGCTGTTGTCGCTGCTCTGCATGTCGGGGACTGTCTGGGGCTCCTCTTTCATCCCTCCGAACCGCTGAGGGTGGATGCCGGCCCCGGCCAGTGAGTGCTGGAAGTGGTGTGATCCGTGCGCAACGGCTTGAGGATGCTGGTGGTACTGGTGATGAGGCAGGTAGCTGATGGTGGTGGAGGGATAGCTGGCAGCAGAGGTCAGGCTGGGGTTCGTGGTGCAGCTGCTCAGGGTTGTATACTCAAGCGGCTCCGGTTGCATGGATGAGCCGAACACCGAGACTGGAGCCGAGCAGCCAACCCCGCCTGTGCCGATGGACACGTTTGGAGGAGCCATCTGGTTCATCTTGTGTAGGTCGTCCAACGCTTTAACAAAACCTTCGGCAAAGCCCTCCTGCTCCTCCGTGATCCCGCGGTTGTACAGGTACTGAGCAGGTGTCGGCGTAGTGATGACCCCGTTGCTGCTCTGGACGATCAGTCGCTCTAATTCAGGAGAGGCGAGCTTCAGAGAGCCCACTTCTGCCGTCCCCGCTGGATAGAAATCACTGTCGGCGCGCAGGTGCTGTGACTTGAAGTTTGAGTTCCGATATGTATCGGAGAAGTTCAAGTTCATATTCTGCTTAAGCAGCTTGTAGTCCTGCAGGGCTGCGCCTGGATGGCCATAAGCAGAGAGAAACGAGTCGTCATAAAAAGGCTGTTCCATTATTGTGGACATATTTCAAATCAGACAGTCAAATACAAGAGTGCGCTGCAAAAGATGTTGCTCGGACACCGAGGCTTCAGTGTCCCAAAATGAGTCAATCTCCAGCACAAAAGTCCCGCTGTATTACTATACTGAAGACCAAAGCTATCAAAACAGAGCAAAACTTCCAAATAGTGGAACTGTACTGTACCAAGTCGTCGATTTGTACCTTTAGTTGGAATCAAAGCGGAGTCCAGTGACTAACTCAGATGTTTTCATTCCACTCGTGAGAAGGAGAGTCTGTTCTTCTACAAGTGTGCGCTCCACTTGTGTTTCCTTGTTAATGACAGGCGGCTGACGCGCTCTGCTGTATTTATATAAGCCCTCCAGAAGACGCTCTGATTGGCTGTTTCTGTATTGTCTCCGTCTGATCTTGACTTGACGCAGCTTCCAGGAAAAACGGACTGTAAACACGACAAGACGTATTCGGCGCGGGGGAAACTGAGTCCAGGTAAGCATAAACACATAAAATAGGCTCCCTCAAGCATTCACACTCATAGTCATTTTTAACAAGTCACTTGAAATGTTACCAACAGCCCAAAAGCGACTCAAAGCCAACCACAAACGGCAACGAGCGCTTTCCAGCTCTGTTCGGACATCTAAACCGCTGCCACTTTGCCTTTCATCCTTAACAGTAATCCCACCAGTGAAGATATATAATCTGGTGCTGAGTCATGTGCTACAAACTGATATCAGCCGGTCCATATTTGGCTATCCTGGCGCACCGGTTCCTCAATGACAGGAGCAGGAAGCCAATCCCATCCTGGCGCACTTCCAGCTCCATCTCTGGGGGATGTGGGAGGAGAAGGGGGAGGAGGTTCGTCGCTGCCCCGCTTTACCCCGCAGGCAGGGAGAGGATGGGTAACTCTTGGGCGAGATGTCTTCAAAAACGCACGAAGCCTAACGGGTGTCTGGCAAGGGAGGACATGTTCGGTGAATCAGAGCAAACTATTAGTGCATTTAAAAAAGCAAAAAAATGTAATAAACAACCTTTAAGGCTTACACTCATAAGATTGAGGGAGATAATAGTCAGCCAACTTGAATTCAGTGCTCGGTACTTTGAATTTACCATGTTTACTTGCTCATATGTTATTTATGTTTAATTAACAGTGTAAGTGTATCCTTCTGAACCTACTGTGTTCCTATGGCAGCATGAAAACATGACACAACCTCTCAGGTATTTCAGTCTAAAGACACGTCACGTGCCCCCAACACCTGTTTGATAGAAAGACGTCTTTGTCTCCCCCGTATGGTAATGACTTCTGAATCACGACCCAGAAGGCCATGCGCACACGCACATCCATATTTTTTCTTCAGTTTTTTCTGTCTTCTGCTTACACTTGTCCTTAGGTCACATTCTGTTTTGATCATGAGTGTACATGTGTTTCCGTTATGGCGGAACCAGAAGAAGTCTAGCTGCATTCTTTAATCGTTTAAAACTTTTTTTTTT
>NW_024582432.1:0-53987 GCF_018398535.1 Haplochromis burtoni
ATATATATACGTGATGCAGTACATTACTTAATTACTTGGTTACACTACTCGTGACTTTGCCTTTGCGTTACCCGAGGATACAGTTGCACACAACAACAAAAATACTATGCTAAAGAGGACACACATATGATCTTTCTTCTTTGTTTTGGTGTTTACTGTGCATATGAACTAATAACACAAAGCAAAGAGGAAAACCAGCTCTAAGAGACTTTATAGCATCTGCCATAGTGATTCGACTTTAGAAACATGAACTGGCAGGAATGTAGGCTGACTGCTTTGTTACCTGTTGAAGTTCAGGCTCTGGCTGCTAAGCTAGGGTCAGCATACATTCAGCTTTAAAGTTTTAGCTAGCTTAGCTAGCTTAGCGTTATCATACTGTCTGTACAGATCCCTGGAAAGATATGTGTATAAGGCGGTTGTTTCTGTCCTGGATGCAGTTTGCATTTCACCATCATGCTCTTGCCATTTTGTGCAATAAAGTAATGACTGTATATCAGCCCCTGAAAAGTTTTAGACCATGCCACCACAGTCTTGTGTGTCCAAAGGACACTTTTAGTTAGTTCAGACATAACTTTGCAACCCTAAGCCTCTTCTCTCTAAAAAGATCATGGCAACCCTTCCAAACAAACCCTGCTTGTTCAGTCATTGAACTTTAACATTTAACGTGCTAATTGAAGCCTGTACAGTCTGAGATGTAGCTCTTGGGTTTTTTGAGGTTTTTCTGAGCACTGCAAACTCTGACAATAGAGGCAGTTACTTATCGTGAATTACTCAAGTACATTTGATTATCAGGTTGATACATACCATCCTAATTTCTTTGGAAGCACTAAGGCTGAGCTGAATTTTTCACAGGATTGCACAGGAGTTCTGTGAAAACCTTTTGTTTTTAATATGACTGTGCATAATAGTAGTCAGTTCTCTGAATAACAACATACTGATAAAAAAAGTCATTCATTCTGAATGAAAACACGTAGAACAAGACTGCTGGGAAATTAAAAGAGGAGGAACAAACTCCTTGAGCCATTTTGACAAGAAAATATTAAAATATTTTGCCAACCCTTGTTTACACATCATCAGAGAGCTTGTCATTTTGATAGCAATGAAAAAAAAAGGTTAAATATGGTGTTTTGCTGCACGTATGAGTCGTTCTGGGAAATGTGTTTTCAGTAAGAGGTGTAAAGAATATAGTTAAAAATGGCTGTTCACATAGAAACTTAACATTTACACTGGCATATTTTGCCCTTTTACTAACCTCATTGAACCATAAAGTGACACTCTCTTTTGAACGTCTTCTTTTTGAGAGTGTACTGGGATGAGATGGGCAACTTTAATGTAGGAGTTTTGAAAAATGAAATAAAAGATGCTTTTTTTCATTGGACACAATGTAATGTAATGTACCTTTTACTTGGTGGATACCTTAGACCAGGCAGTGCATTATTTTTGATTCTTTGTGATGCTTCTAGCAATATACTTGTGGTCCCCATGGAAGAAGAAGAAAATTATTAGGAGTGCCTTTGAGTATTTTACAATCCACTGCAGCAGCCTCAGAAAGGATCACAGCGCCTTTATGATTTTTTTAAAATAGAAGATGATATTATAAAGGACTCGGTTACATTAAAAAATGTTATTGTTTCCACTCCCCATTTATACTTCTTAACATCTGTGTGGCCATCTGCACTGCGTAGGCGTGGACCAGCCAGAAGAATATATAGCAGCATCATTTGCAGGCAGTGACTTGGCAAAGCCTCCCTGTAATTGAACCGTCCAGTGTGCGAGCGAGCAAGCGTCCGCATGTGTAATTGAGTGGTCCCGTGTGCTGGTGTGTGTATTTGTGCACGTGTGAGTCCAGTGTTTACAGAGACGTTCAGTGATTTGTGAATCGAGCTCTCACACGTAGCAGAGTTTCATTAGATTTTCCTACACTAATGTCACGGATGTAAAATCCGCCAAGACAGGTAAGGGAGACCGAGTCCAAGGATACGACATCTCGTTTGCTCTCATGTCTGTCACTGCTGATTCGCCCGAGTTGGGGAGAAATGCACTTTGCTTGTTCGTGATACACGATTTCAGAGGGAGATTAGGGAGAAACTGCCTGTGGATGGAGAAACCCCCCAAACAAACAGCAGAGGCCTCACAGAAACACCTGAATGTTACAAAGGCAACATACTGTGGCAGGAACAGAGACAAATGCTACGTGACGCTTTTTGCCGGATACCTTTGTGGTGGTCATGATTATTTATAATGAATAGTGCAGGCTGCAGTCTCTGCTCCTCATTATGCAACAACGCTGAGCCGATGAGAGGGGAGCTTCCATTATTAGGTTAAATTAAGTCGAAAATAAGCAAGTGCTTACTAATTTAAAATGTTATTCTGCTGCCTAGGAAGGAAATGTAGAGATATAAAGAAAGACTACATCGCAGAAAGATAGTTTTTTTTTTCCAATAAAAAAAAAAAAGAAGTGAAATCTCACAGCAGGAAAACTGAAGTCACTTTCAGTCTCATATTTTCTGGGCTTTTGTGGCTCTGTGAGTGTGCTGCTGTCTTTTCCTTTCTGGTCACACAACATGATAGGAAAATAAACTGCATTTAAACCATCATCCACATTTCGACGAATGTTTGGAGTGGGGTGATTGGCTTCATCAGTGAGTGCTGATTTGAAGCAGATGTTATTTGTCGTCTGTTTCAGCATCTGCTTCAAATCTTTACAGAGCTGCTTACTGATCGAGCACAGCCAGCGATAAAACTGCTCTCCAGAACAGAGTAAAGGAAAAAAAAAGAAGATGCCATATTGTAATTGTATAAGTGCAACATGTATCACCAAATGTATTGATCTTTAGGATGCATTTAATTAGAATTAATAAATTAAAACAAATCAAAGTATATCTACGTTGCCTTTGACTCTACAATGGTCCAAGTCACTTTTTCTAAAGACTAACAATCATATAAGAGTTGCCTCAACTGAAATTCTTGAAGGACTAATTCTGGGGCCCTCAATTTTCTCAAACTGAAGAGGCCCACTCTGAAAACATGAAAGGCACAATTGGCTGCTGCCGAGAGGCACATTTAAGTGTCCTCAATACCACTACGCGGTACAAAAAAGTCACCATAAACTCTGCCATTTTTTATATGTTGTGCTGCACTTGTTTAAAATTGTGTCAGACAAATTAATAAAAGGTTCACTACCTCTTGAGAAGTCTCAGTCTATGTGAAGTGGCGGTGAGGCATAGAGGAGGCTGTGCTCTTCCACAGTCTCTGATTACCAAAGGCACATAAGGAGATGCTCCAATGGAGGATTTTTATAAATAATCAAGGTGAAGAATCCTAAAGTGTTTCCAAATTTCAGCTCTCTACTGCTTTTTTGTACATGATGAATTAGCTGTGAAGTGATTGAATAACATTTAGAAAATATATTAAGTGCATGTACAAACTGTAAAACACAGAACTAACAACCTGTGTTAAATTTTTTAGGCCTTTTAGGTAGAGTTGGATGTCTTGAGACGTGGTCTTGGTCTTGTCTTGGCTCGGATTCCTCGGTCTTGTCTTGGTTTCGCTGTCTCGGTCTTGCTGTCTCAGATCGACATAGTGGTCGGGAGATTTGGAGTCAACAGTATCCATGACACACAACGTAACGTTCGATAATGTGTCATGCGCAAAAGCATCAGCTCTAAGAGCCGTGCTTAGAGAGTGCTTTGTAGTGAATCAGAAGAGTCGACTCCCATTGAGCGAGAGTCGGCTCCTCACTTAATTTCCTTTCGCTGCTCGGCTCTCACACAGTGCCTCCACTATGCTCCAATCTCTCCATATTGTGGCCAATCACATGCAAGGATATAGGATAATATCATTATGTGACAAACAGAGATGGTGAGAGACGCGGCAGTCAAGTGGAGCGTGCGTCTGTCCTCTCAGTAAGTGAGTGAGAAAGTAGACAGCGGTGAGGACACCCGTAAACGAAGCAGCATCTGGCTGCAGTTTGAAGACTTTCTTGGTCTTGACTCGGTCTTGTCTTGGTCTCGATACCCTCTGTTCTTGGTATTGTCTTGGTCTTGGATTGGGCGGTCTTGACTACACGTCTAGTTTTAGGACTTTTTATATTCAAGTGTTAGTTTCGTAGAAACTCGCATTGGCCGGTGCTTTTGTTTCCTTTTTGTATCACTCCCAAAGAACTTAGAGCTTAAGAGCTTAATCTTGGGGCTTCTCTCAATTCACTGTAATATGTTTGTGTCTATTTGTGTAGGTATTTGAGTATGCAGAGCTAAGGATACTGGGTACACAACCTATGCATAATTGTCTTCCAAAAACAGCCAACAGTGCTTAACCTAATGGTGATGATGTAAGATACACCCCAGATGGTTGTCAGGAATCTTCCCTTTTGGCCTCTCACCTGAAATGTGCATTTATATTTTAGTTATATAAAAGTTAAATCTGAAATGTTGTGTGCCAGGGCATTAGGTCCTTTTAGCTTGAGCTCCCCAAAATGTTTGCGCATGGTTATGGATAACAGCACTTCAACTCCAATTCTCCAGTGGAAGACTTTAATGATCTTGGAGTCTTAATCATGAGCAAGGAGAGAGGGGAGCGGGAGATTGACAGACGGATCTGCAGTGATGTGGACTCTGCACCTGTCTTAAAAAAAGACTGTTGATTCACTGGACTACGTCCCTACACTCACCTATGGTCATGAGCTTTGGTTAGTGACTGAAAGAAGCGGCGGAAATTAGTTTTCTTTGTAGGGTGGCTGGCCTCATTTTAGAGATAGGGTGTGGAATTCAGTCATTTGAGAGCAGCTCTATAATAGAGCCAACACTCCTCTGAATAGAGAGGAGTCAGCTGAGGTCGTTCATGCCTTCTGGGCGAGGTGTTCCAGGAATGTCCTAGAAAGATTATATCTCTCTCAGGTGGCCTGGGAATGGCTTACCCGGAATAAGCAAAATCAAACAAAGACAGATTGATGACAGTCAAATAGGTGGAGCTCTCACTTGGTGTTGGCTCACTCTGCTGTAGAGTATCACTTCCTGTTCCTGTTACACAGTGATGTTTTTGTGTAGCCAATTTATTAAAAAGTCATAGATAACATCTTATGTCAAATGTAATCTTCATATGCTTTAAAGCAGATAAGCAACTGGAGAGGAAATTGGGTCTCACTAATCTAGAAGATCGTCATTTATCCTGGAAAGCCAGTTTGCTGCTCCATAAAAAAGCCCTCCGTGAAGCTAGAACATCTTAGAAAATAAGCACCACTCTGTGTTTCTCTTCAGCACTGTAGCCAGGCTGTTGAGCCAACCGCTCCTTTAACCTTAGTTAGTAATGACTTCATTAATTTCTTCACAATTAAAATTTTAACCATTAGAAACAATTACTCATAACCATCTCACAGATGTAACATTATGTACAGCTTCTTTCAGTACTATTGATAATTAATAGACTTTTTCTCCAATTGATCTTTTGGAGATGACAATCAACGTTTTTCCTTCCCACTGTTGTAAATCGCTTGACCATAAGGGTCAAATGACTGTTGGGGTTTTCTCTGTTTTCTTTGTGTGGTTGTCGAGTCTTAACCTTACAATATAAAGTGCTTTGATGCAAACGTTGTTGTGATTTGGTGCTATACAAATAAAGAATAGAAAATAGGTTGAAATGTGATTGGCTGAAGAGTGAGCCTAAACAGGAAAATGAGAAAGAAGCAGAAAAAGGTTAAAGATAAAAAAAAGCAGCAGAAGCAGGAATCACATGGTTGAGATGGCTTTAGCACATGGTTTCACTTCACTACAGAGAAGCTCCTCTTATTTACTGAGTAGGAAAAATATACAACATTAGTCTACCAAGGACCAGAGAGTGCTGTGGGCAGTAACTTCTGCAGGGGCTGCACAGAAGGTTTCACAGTTTCTCTTCCATGGCCAGCCAGCCTTTACTTCTATCTTGCTCCTTAGAGCAGCTATCAAAATAATCTCGCAACATGAGTAGCAAGTGAAATGCCAGTAAGTACTGGAGGCTGTCAGTCTGTTTGACTGATAGGCATCTAGTCAATCATTATGCACATATTATTCATGTCATTTCTTTCCAGAGCGCTCAGTAAAGGTTTCTAGTAAATCTGGCCAGTCACTGATTTATAACCTATTTTTACAATGAATGTAAAAAGGAGGGGACGTGTGTCCTTGTGGCAAATGACATTATGTAATTTGTGGATTTTACTCCATCACCAGCCTCCACTGACAAGAACAGATTTCCTGAAACTTTTCCCTTTTAAACAAACAAAATGTATTATTCAATAATCAGGAAACCATAAATGTTTTTCTGTGATCCCTCTACAGGATTACTGGCTGAATCCGTTTTTGTTTTGGTTTTTTTTACAGCTTGAGCTACTCAAATCCTATTAGCAGTATTATGATGCTGAAACTGACATTATCACTTGGCTGCACATCACTCATATTTTACACTTATCTGTCTGAAGTGCAGCGGTTTCCTGGTGACCTTTATCAGCTTTGCCCAGTACACAAACCCTGAACAAGCTTTGTTATTCAGGTAATTATGCATTCATGGCCCCCCGGTGGCAGATACTCCATGATGAATGACTCATGAAAACTCGCCAAGTGCGTCTTTGATCATTCAGGAAAAAAAGGGTTAACAGCAACATATTTACACTTTCTAAAAAATATTGGATTTTGCTGATCACTCACGGCTGTTTTGTTCTTTCCATAAAGAGACTGGCTTTAGTTTTCTGCTTCTGATTCTCCAAAAAGAGGACACTTGGACCATCTGTGATCATTAGGTCTCACTTACTGTCATTTCAATGAGAATGTGTCCCTTAGTTACAAAGCTTTTATGTGGACCCAGACTCGAGTTAGGTAGGAAAATAAAAAGATTCAAAGAAACCTTAACAACCTCGTCTTAATGAAACATAGAATAAATTAACCAAATAAACTTAACACAGGAAACCAACTGGAGAAACACAGGAAGAACAGAAACGAGAGGGAAATGAGATGATAACCATGAGGTTGGACTTGAGTCAATCCCCCCAGACTCAAATTCTAAAATGCCAAACTGTACGATATTTAGAAACTCAATGGGCAATTGCTTCATAATAAGCATTGGTTTTTATGTTTGATTATCACTGATTGAAGCATCGATTCTTGATTCAGTTTATGGGTGCAAACCTATGCACCACCCATTGGTTTTTGAAGTCACATTCTGGAGCCTTGAGATCAGCTTTTTCACCATTGTCAGTTGTTCGTTTTAAAATTGGATGTTGCCGGTGTGTGGTGGATCTGGATTCTCTTCTCCAAAATTTTAAGATCACACTTAGTGTGTTTTATTTAGGATGTCTGAAACAACCAACTTTTGTCCCAGGATGTGAGAACGTCCAATACATTCTGTTTCAGCTTTTTCATAGAGATCAGCCCTTCCATTAAATGAATTCGTGGGGGATAGCTGACTGTACAAATGTGACTGTTAGTACCAAAGCTGTAATATGGGGTCCGTTTGCAGTAAGGGGACTGGTGAGTACAACGTGTAACAGACTGGGATAAATGGGTTTAAGAAAACTTGGCAGAAAGGGACAAAAACTGTGACATTGTCTCCAGCCATGTTCTGGAGCCAAGAAATTACTTTCTTCTTCTTCTTTCGGCTGCTCCCTTTAGGGAGTCTCCATAGCGGATCATCTGACTCCATCTCACACTCTCCTTAGCGTCCATTTCTGTCACGTCAATGTCTGCAAGTTCATCTGTGAATATTCTCTCTAGTCTCCCTTTTCCTTCTGCCTTGTCTAATATATCGACTGTCACTTTTCTCTACATGTCGAAACCATCTTAGTCTTGCCTTTAATTTTCTACAGGGAGTCCTAATGAAGTTCATTAGGTTATCTAAGCTCATTTTATTTTGCCTAGGTTGCCATTTAAGTTCAGAGCTTCTTAGATTCCTTTGTGTCACCACCCCTTGCGTTTACATCTCCCTTGTTGGTCCATCATGTTGAGTCTGTGTGTCTTAACCTGTCATGTTTCCGTTGTCAAGCTCGTGTCATGTCTGTGTCCCATTATGTTTCCTGTTTTATTTTGAAGAGGTCTGGTGTCCAATGCGCTTCCCCTGTGGCGTCATTATGTTCATTCTAATCAGCTGTTTACCCCATGTGTTCCCACTGCCCCCGATCACCTCCTGTGTGCATGTAGTCTGTGTGTTTTCAAGCTTCGTCCAATCGTCTGCTATTCTGCTCATGCCATGTTTTCTAGGATTTTCATGTACTCATGCCAAGTCTTCACATCTCAGGTTTTTCATGTCAGGTTTCCATGTTCATGTTCAGGGTTTTTTATGTTTAGCCTTAGTTCACCCAGTTTAGGTTAGTGTTTAGTTTTGCCTTTGGCCCTTGTTTTGTACTCTAAAGACCAGCCTTTAATGAATGGCTCACTTTCTGTTAAGATGAAGTTTTGTTCTCACGTGTCTGCACATGGGTCCACCTCCACACAGTCTGCTTCCACGCACTGTGACAAAAACAAATGTAATCTTCACATTTTGACATTTTTTCTCAAAACAATCAACAATATTTTTTTTCTAAATGTGACCCTAATACTCCATTGTTGGATATTAAATTACACATTGGCTCTTGATAAATGAAATATTCAAGCTGAATATCTTCACTGGCATACACTTTGACATTTGTTGAGAACAAAATGATGTAACATTTAGGAGAAACCAAAATCACCAACCCGTTGAGAGATGGGTTCAAAATCACACACCTTTTAATTAGTTTCCTTTTTTTAGCACTGCACTTACTTAAAGTGTAAATGAACCCCTGAACACTCTGTGGAAGTTATGACAACAGAGAGTAATTTTCGCCATCTGCTGTGGTGCTGCACAATAGGTCTGATCCATCACTAATGAGGAGGACATTCATGAGATGACTTCCTGAATGGGAGGCTGTTTGAAATATTTTGCCATAGAACATTGCGACGTATTCAAGAATCTTTCTATATGTTATACACATGTCTAATACACGAGGAATAATATCATGATCAGAAAAATTTTATCTTCTACAGATTTGCAGGCCTGCCTCAGTTCTTAAGATTACGCTCAGTTGTGCATTGCTCCGTAGCCAGACAAACACTCTTCTAGTTTTAACCTCCTTACACTAGTTAACAGTTTATATTAGAGTCCAATTTAAATTCTATTATTGACTTTATATCCACAGATGGTTGATTGCATCAGTAAACTTCTATTTTGCAAAACAGGCCTCTTAAATCTGCTCTGGTAACCGTGTTGAGTCAACAAGCCAAAGGGTGTTAGAGCTTGGACTCTACTTGCATCTCAGCTAACGAACAGTGTTATCCTTTTAAACCTTGTCTTAAGGGTTAGGGTTAGACACTTGACTACTAATCTAATTAGTTTAAATAATTTTTAGCTTTCGAAAAATTTACACACAAAACGCCAGCTGTGTCAAACATACACAGCTGGCTTTCGTGTGCTGGCCAGAACCAGAACATCAGAGCATCTTATCTGGCCCACTGGATGACTTATATGAAATGTGAATATTGCAAGTGTACTTTGCATTTTGTCATTAAGAACAGATCACGTCATGCGAGTCCAAAGGATGTCCAGAGGTTTGAGTCGTCATCATTTTAACAGCCTTGTTACTAACAAAGAAATCACCCTTGTCCTGTGATACCACACCAAAAACAGTACTAGACACCAACCAACTGGGACCCTTACGTAAAGTAAATTTGCTGTAAACCCAGCTATGCTGATTTACTATAATGAATTTAGACTAGCCAAATGTGGAAACAGTGAGGATTTTTTAAAAATTATTATTATTTATTCTTATTCCATTTTAGAAATCAAGGTCATGAAATGTCGACATTTTTATAAAATGTCACACAAAGGTTTCCCTTGATAAGCATTGAGGTCAAAGTTATCTGTATGTAGCCCATTTACTAAAATGAGCTTGACACCACTGATATACACAACAATGCATTTATTAAACTTTAATATAAGAATATAACCAAGTTTATCCACACCGAAAAACAATTTACTTTGACGCTATTGACAGACACATAACCTGGTGGTAAAAACAAAAGAGGGTTACCCAGGCAACCACTGGAATCGACGCAAGCGACCAACTGTCAGTTTTAAAACCAATGTGCGGTGCGCGACTTATTCCCAGCATGCACGCGGCTTAAGAAGAGCGATGCATTGCATGAAGGGTTTTAAAAGCATGGTCAACATTCTCACCTGTCATGAAATGCCATTTTCTCAGATGCTGCCCCTCACCTTTATGCATAAATGTGTTACCTCAATGTGGTGATGACCACAGTAATGTCAGCCCTGAGAAAACAGCCCCCTTTTTAGAGACCTATAAGTCCACATAAGAAGACCAAACTGGCTGGCGATGGTATTAGGAGACTACAGACCTTTTTATGCACTTGGTTTCATTTGTTTCCCTCACTTGCTTTTTATTTTCATTTGATTTTTAATTTACTTTCACACAAAAAATGACAAGTTGAGGCTCTCATTGCCAAAAGGATACCTTGTGCATAAATGCCAGTAGCAACTGCGTAATGTTTTGAAATTCAAAGCAGAGATCAGCCTGGGCCAGGACCATGCATATAAATGACGTCTGCATAGTCAACCACTGAGAAACGATGTTGAATATTTAATAAATAATGATGACATTTTATGTACAATGGTTTAGATGCCAAATCTGCACAGACGGTGATGTAAACTTGCATTCAAAGCTACAGAAATCTTTACAATCTTTACAATTCTTTGTTTTTTCTGCATTGCTCAAAGTCATGTGATCCAGGTGTTCTCAGCTTCAGAAATGCACAACCTCATATGAACCTCAGCTCCATCTTTCAGAGTTGACCTTGTGCCCAAGTCCATTAGGCTTCTGTGTGTAATCATATCATTTTCAGGATGCTATTTTCATGTTCTTCTCTAAATGAAGTGAGCACGTAGCTAAAGTGAACACTGAAGATGAAGCAGAAGGCTAGTAGGCAGAAGGGAAGAGAGATGCTGCTAACAGACCAGAACATGGAGGAAACTTCATGCCGCGATAATTAGCAACCTTTGACACTCGACCTGCCATAAACAAGTAGCAACCACGCAGAAGGAATCTAAGGCTGGCTAATTAACGGAACGTGGTAATGAGATGATTTGTCGATGATGTTAGCTGTAACCACAGAAGAGAAAATGATAAGAGGGAAGCTGGGGAACAGTTCAGGGAGAGTGAGTGGAAAGAAGCAATCAGCATGCAAGTATGGAGAGATGTTTAAGGTGATTAGAGCTAATTTACTGAAGCTTCACTCTTGTGGTCTCCTCAAATGCAGCTGGAAGTTGTGCCGAAGTGATGAACTTATTTAAGTAACCGCTGCTGAGCAAACATGAGAAAGCTGTCTCTTTATTGCTTTTTCACAATTTTGTCACATAATTTCTATACCTTGGATTTAAGTGGTAAACAAAAGGGACATTTTACTTTTTATCTTAAAACAAAAGTGTTTAAACTTTTTATAAACACGGGCTTGACGTTTGCCACTGGCTTTTTAAAATGTTTTACTTTCAGCATTAGCATTTTCAGTACCGCCATGTTTGTTTTTTACAGCCAGAAGTGACTGTATTTGGAGGGCTGAATGATAAGTTTTCAGTCAACGCTAACCATAGACAGTACAAAACACAGACATAGCTTCTGGGCCGAAAAACGAAGCCAATCCAAAATTGCTTTAAACCAGCATTCTATCTAAACAGCACCAGATGGCGATAGTTGTGGCTGGTTCTATAGACGTCTACAGGACAACGACTTCTGACTTGATCTCTGGTGAGTTTTGGGGGGTCAGGCACTCATTTGGAGTGAAAAATAAAAATATGACGTTTACAGACTGTTTTTACCAGGTCCCGGGCACTTCTTTGCTTTATTCATATATGGCACACGTATGATTAATTTGTCTTTGCCCAAATTATGTTATGCTCTTGGTAGTGTTTTTAGTGCATGTGTGTTATTGTTGTTCGTTGTAAGCACAATAAATGGACGTTTAAAAAAGTTTAAAAGTTTAAAAAGGAATTCTTTTAAACAACTTCAGCGGAATAGAATGGAGCCATATTAACAATCCACTTGACAGCTTGGGAAAGTGGAAGTAATAAAGCTTAGATTTGACCAGCAGCCCCTGGGAGTGGACAGATGTGAGGCCATAGATCTTCTTTATTGAACTTGTGCATAAGCTTCGTTTAAAATATCATGTCATATTGAATACATGTGTGGATGTATTTAGTGTGAATACATGTGAATAATACGATGTTCTCACATCGTAGGAGAACATCGTATTATTTAGGGCAGCTGTTGGTCGTGTAAGATGGTTGCCTGTGACGGAGTTACACCGTCCCGGGCCGCAGACAGCTGATCTGGGCACATACACGCACCACCACCATTAGTTTCTACAATTACCGTGGCTGCACGTCTTTTCGTCGACCGGGCAGATAAACAAAAAGGGGTGAGAGGTATATTTTGAGCAGCGCAGAGGGTGGCCAGCATTTTTTCCCACTTACCTTTAATAAAGCCGGTCGTGGAGACTCGCTGTGATCGCCGATTATACGGGGGTTATGCAAGCCGATGGTATGGTGTTCCGGGGTTTAAATAGTGGGTTCGCGCGCGCTTGAAAGGTCACGTGAACTGCATTATTTTTTGGTTTGTTTTTTGTTATTGTGAAACACTGTAGGCTGCCTGGAATTGGCCATAAATGTCTGTATATACATATATGTATTGTAGGAATACAGCGGGAAATAAGCTGAGGGGGAAAGATTGTTTGGTAAAAGAAATAATAAAGAGATGACTATTACGCCTAGTGGGAGGGGCTATGGGGTATAAAAGAAGGCGGTCAGGGCCTACCTGGGTTCTTTTTTTTCAGTGAGATGTTACAGAGAGGGTAACATGCAGACTGTGTTTTGTATATAGATGTTTTGTGTTGACTTAAGTTAGTTTCCTATTTTCTTTGTAAATAATCTTTTGTACACCTGGGAGGCCGGCTGAATAAATTATCCACACTGAATGCTTTCTGACTATGCCTGCATAGCCTGCGAGCGGCCTTTAGTCTGGTCCTCCCAGTGGTTTCTTCCTGTTAAAAGGGCGTTTTTCCTTCCCACTATCGCCAAGTGCTTGCTCACAGGGGGTAGTCTGATTATTGGGGTTTTCTCTGTGTTATTGTCGGCTCTACAATATAAAGCACCTTGAGACAACTGTTGTGACTCGGCTTTAAATAAATAAGACTGAACTGAAAAATGAAATTGAATTTTTTGAAAATGCATAAATAAAGCTGTGGTCAAAAACTTTGTTCATTTGATATCAATTACTAAACATTTAAACAAATTTTTACTAAACAGTGAAAGGAATTCTACATGAGTACTATATTCACATGAATAAAAGAATTCAAAATTATATCAAGTATATTAAAAATGTGTTTCAACAGGGCATTTTGTTTGACTGCACTAAAAACTTCTTAAAATACATTTACAAAGAACAAAGAAAAAGTGAATCTATACAAAATTAGGATCAATAAGGGAAACTAAATATTATGTCACCTTACAGACACAGACACTGAATCATGCAGTGTGAGAAGAGTTTATACAAATTCTAGCCCGTGAATACCAGCTCTAATAATTTTTTTCAACACAATGAGACTATTAAAACTCACATAACATCAGCAACTCAGTTTTAGTGTGCTATTAGGATTTTTTTAAATACATCTCTGCTGAGGCTAAGAATGATGATGAAGCAGTTAGAGTAGACAACAACAAATGCTTTGGGCAGCTGCACAGGAAGTCATTTTTGTGTGTGTGTGTGTGTGTGTGTTTAGGTGGGTGGGTGTTCATTCATGAAAATCACAATGAATACACAAATAGAGACATTTTAATGTTTACAGTGACTTACCTGCAGAAAGCCTGCTGTAAATTCTAGTCTGCCAAACCCAAATGAATCAGGTCAGAAGTCTCTAATCTTTTCCAGTGAGCCCAAATAAGATTTTTCAGCATTTATCTAGATTTTTAATCACCTGATATAATTCTGATTATGAATTTTAAGAGAATCCCTCAGTTTTGGAAAGTCCTAGTATACATTTTAGTTTATGAAGCTATGGGCACAGCTTCTGAATTAATGTGAGACCTTGCCAAGAGCCATCCCAAATTTTAGCCCAGATGAGCCAAATTTTTGGGGTGCCTTCTGGGCATGCTCAGAATATATATATTCCTTCTTCTGTTTCTGCCTTTAAATTGTTTAATTTAATGTGTAGAGGTTTACACATTACACATTTATCATTGTTATGAAGTGGGGCAGTGAATGTGTAATTTAAAATGAAAACGTAATTACATAGTCTGGACATTTGACCTCATTTCTAAAAATGATGTTTAATAGAAGCTGTTATTATAGTTTGCTCTTAAACACGCAGTGTAACCATGTTATCTTCGCTCCGTCTGAAAATGTTCTGCGTCCATCTACTGGCTGTTAACTCCAGCGTAAATTGGGCGATGGAATCGAACTGCTTCGCCACTTTTCCTCTCATGCAGCAGCCCACCCCTCTCGCTCCCAGTCTCCCTTTGCTTTCGACATCAGCCCGGTCTATTTTTAGCTCCATCCAAGGCGAGCGGGAGAGGGAGAGGGAATGACACAATCCCTTGTAGACTGGCGGATGAGAGGAGGAGGTGGAGGAAGGAGAGAAGAAAGCGTGGGCGCACTGAGGATGGGTGCTCATTTGAATACTCATAGAAAGCAGCTGCGCGCACAAAGGTGGAAGGATGGGCGATGAATGCGGATTCAGTGGCGAAAATCAATAGAGGGCTCAGCCTCTGACAGATTTGGATGATTAGCGTGATGAATAAGCGGCGCATTATAATGAGTTACATGGGACAGGATGGCGTGATGGAGCATTGAAAATAAAAGTGAGGGATAATTGGTCTTGCCTGAGTGACAGCATTTTTTTGTTTGTAGTATTCAAGAATACATGAAAGGTCTCCTCTATGTCTCTGGTAATCTCTTTTCAAGAACGTCTTGCTTACACTTTTTTTTTGTCTGCTTTGCTTTCCAGTCACAGTTTCTTTCTAAACAGTTAATTTTGTCTTTTCTATCACTGCTTTGTTGATTTGTTTTCAAAAGGATGATTAGAAAATGAGCAAGGTATGACATAAAGCTTTTGATAGTGCTCAGTTTAGTTAAAAGATAAACCTAAGGAGGGGTACTAAGAAATGGGAATAATGGATTTGTGAGCTATTTTGAGCTCAAATTCAGCTTTTCTCATGCTATGTAGTTCTTTTTTTACCTGGTAAGTCACCATGGTAACTTATGCTGAACAGTAACCTGGTGAAGTATTCTAAAAGTCCCAGTTTTTTACTGATTCCATGTTTTAAATATTAAATAAATTATTTAAATATAGATTCTCTGTTGTTAGGATACACTTTATATGTACAACTTTTAATCTGTACCTTAATAACATCATGCAAGCAGTGCAAATTATGCGTTACAGTTTCACTGGAATTTGCATGTATTCAGTTGATGATGCAGAAAATATAGAAATGTTTTCATAGTTGGTCCTAATCTGGTGCTACATCTGTAACTGTTCAGTCAAAGAAATTAATTTTACTTTGATTTGTTGGCAAAGGGATTTCCATGTCTCCCTTATCAGGTTATGGGACAGAAACCTTTATTATTTTAAAGCATCCAGTTTAAAGTTTGAAAGCTCCAATGTGCAGCAGAGAAATAAACAGGATTTATTTTTGGAATTAAAATAATAATCTGTTGGTTATCTGACCACTCTGAGTGCTAAAACTCAGGATTAATGATTTCCTATAGCATTCATTTTCAGTCTTGACATCAACAGTCTTGCATTTTTATGTTGGACTTTTATCATCATCCTGTGATGAAACGTCTAGAGTAGGTGGCGCTCATAGGGATCATTTTGTATGAGCATGCACATAGCCAGCTTAGAGCTAAATGTGCACTGATTGGTAGTTGCCTGGGGCAACAAAATACATACTTAATCATGGTAGCTGTTATGCTTAACCCCTAAACGACTTGATGGCAGCTGAACAAACGTCAACTAGTTTTAACTGCAGCAAAATTGGAGTTTTACTTCAAATGGGAGTTTAAGTCCATTTGGTAGCATTTCTCTATGTTTTAGGGAATCACCACGTTTCAACAATCTGTAAGGTACATCAGCTGGAGCCTTTGGTAGCCTACTTCTGGGGACACGTCAGTCATGCCCTTTGTTTTCATCAGGGGAAACTTTTTAATTATTGTTTTCTTCAATTGAATCTTGTAGCTGAAACTTCAGAGTAGCTAGCAAAAATGAATTCTCCTCACCTACAAGGTCTTGAATATTCAAACACAATTATATCTGAAAGACATCATAGTACCACATCACACCAACAGAGCAGTGATGAGGTTAGACTGCTGGCTTATTCTAGGATACTTAAAAGTAGAATGGGAGGCACAGCCTTCAGCTTTCAGGCCCCTCTTCTGTGGAACCAGCTCTTAGTTTGGATTCAGGAGACAGATACAATCTCTGCTTTTACTGTTGAGCTTAAAACTTTGGTTTTTGAAAAAGCATATAGTTTGGCTTGGACGAGGTGACCCTGAAATCCTCCCTTAGTTACACTCCAGTAGGCCTGCCCACTGGAGTGTAACATAATGCACAGTGTTGGAGGTGGGTGAATCAATCCAAATATTGATAGTAATGATCCCACTGCTGATATTAATAGATGTGCTTCAATCCTCTAAGCTCGGTATGTAGTCCATTTTAGGAAAATGAAAAAAACAAACAAACTAAAAAAAAAAACAAACAGAAAAACTTTAAACATTAAAAATGTCTGAACCTTTTTGTGTTGACTGTGACATATATTGTATTTATAGCTTACGGCACAGAAGACATAATTCAATTCATTTTTAAGCCCTGAATCCAAGCTGGCAGCTGGTTCCACATAAGAGGGACCTGGAAGCCTCCGATTCTACTTTTAAATATTGGAAATTGAGAATTACAAGTAAGCCCGCGGTCTGACAGCGAAGTGCTCTATTGAGGTGGCACGGTACTATGAGGTCTTAAAGATAAGATGGAGCCTGATTATTCAAGGCCTTGTATGTAAGGAGGAGGATTTTAAATGGGGCCAATGAAGAGAAGCCAGTGTGGGATAAATATACTCTCTTTCGCTGAGTCGTTTAGACTGAAGACAAAATCGACCCAAAGTCCTTTAGAGGCAGGCACAAATCACTGATTTAGTGGTCATTAAAATATGTTCAGAATTTGCAAATTGATTGCGATTCATCCCATAAGTCACGACACACTACTCTCCCCTATATAAGCTGCCTTTATAGATTTGATGTATCAGTGTCTGTATTGCCTAGTATTTACTTGGTATCAGATTGATACCAACATTTTTAGTATTGAACAGCATTTATTGTGTGTTTTTACATTACACACCCTTTCCCACTGTCTTTCTACGACTCTGTAATTAACCATTAGTTGTTATTGATCTTTGGTTTACTTTCACAATGCGTCGTTTGTCCAGTCTCCCTCCACTCACCTCCAATCAGTCGCAATAATGGCTGTTCCTCTCTGAGCCTGGTTCTGATGAAGGTTTCTTCCTATTAAAAAGGAGTTTTTCCTTCCCACTGTCACCAAGTGCTTGTTTACAGGGCTCTGTGTTCAGTGTTCTGATTGTTGGGGTTTTCTCTTATTACCTTAGAGTTTTTTTACCCCACAGTATAAATTGTTTTGAGGCGATTGTTGTTGTGATTTGGTGCTTTATGAATAAAACTGAATTGCAAAAGAAAACCCCAAACCTTCTTTTCCAAACCTTTCTTTTTGTCTGTGTCAATTTACACAAAATGCAGACTTAGTTGGACATTGAACATAGTAGCCTCTGTGGTTTATATTATGTCCCCCAGAATGAGTACAAAGGTCAGTAAGGAGGAAAACCCGAGCTGCTGCAGCCGCCCTCATAATGCTGTGTGAATGACTCCACTAATGACACCAAATAGCAATTCAGCAGCAATTTCCCCAATCTGGTGAAAAACAAACAACAGCCACAGAGCTTGTTTCCAAAATCAATCTTTGCATTTAATTCAGCGCTTTAGAAGCTTAACAGTAAACAAGAAAAATGTACACTGGTACACATATTTCAGAAGGACAAAAAATATGAATTCTTGATAAATATATTTGGTATTTCTGTTGCTTTAAATAAAGGAACCATATCAAAGTCTGACTTCATGCACACCACGGCACTCACACACACTGAACTCGACTGATAAAAAAAACTTCATGTATTTCCGTGTCTGTTTTAGGCTACTATATTACTGGTGCCGGTAGGCCTGCACAGCTTACATTAAATGTACCATACATAGAAATATTAATGTAGCAAGTAAAAGGCACTCAGAGAAAAGCTTGGACATGCCAGTAAACTCAAAGCAAATTGACCACAACCACGTAAAGCAACTGGATAGTTTCATTCCAAAAACACAACGTTTTTATTTAAATTTACATAACGTAAAAAACCCTCCATCTTAAAAGTTGTAACTGATTATGTGCTTGATTTTAATTACAAATGTATCCTTGTCTGGGTTGGTTACTTGGGATGAAACAATCACAGTTTGCAATCACTGCAACATAGCTGAAAACACTACAACCACACCGCCAGCTGAAACCAAAAAAAAAAACAACTGTTGGCTAGTGCCTCAAATAGATGTGCACTGTACTGTGTCTCTAAATCTGTCTCACTCAAAATAGAGTGTACATAAACAATATAAATAATCTTTACACTCTGTACAAGGATGTTCGTAAGACACTCACTGTTGGAGGTACATTCAGAAATGAGGCTACACTCTCAGTTAGTACCTACAGCATTTATGATATGTAACTCAGAAGAATACTCGACATAGGAACAGATATGCGTGCACACAGCTGAATGCTTCTACAAAGCGAGGATTATCTTCGCTTTTATAAGCCAGGTGTGAAATAAGCTCACGAAACTGGACAGTTGACACGGAGCGGGATGGAGGCAGACGAGGGAGGGGGGGCGGGGGAACAAATCATTAGTTGTAGCTTTAGTGTGCACACAACCAACATGGTACACATATGCACTTGTACACTTGTACTGCTCCGAGTAACTCCATGCAAAAGTTGGAGATGATAATTTTCAGTTAAGTACATTAACAGCTACAGCCGACACAGAGCTGCTGGGTTTTCTGCACACTTCCTGCTGCTCAGAACCATGAACTACTACACCTATTGTGTTCAGCTTACTGCTACAGCTTGGCCCTAAGACGGAGAAGGATTTTTGCTATTGTTTTGGCGAAATGAGTGATCTAGTCAAAGCAGAAAATGTTTCCCCCCCAAAAAAGAACAATGTTCAGGACAGGTTCTTTGCGACATACACCACCGCGCGGCTCGTCTTATCACTGAGGAACAAGGTAAATTTGTTTAAGCCTGTCCTCGGGGATCTAGTAGCTAATATGAAGAGCAGTATAACCCCCTTTCTTTGAGAGTGTAAGAATGGAAGGTATATAAAGGAAAGAATTGATTTGCCCCTCACCGCAACCACCTAAATGCCCAGCAGCGCCGAATTTGCTCGGTTCAGCGGGAGTCGTGGAATAGAGGAATCGGGCCAGCGAGCCTGAAGCTGTTATACACCAGTTTGTATGATATGCATGTAATGCGATTCCTTGACATAGTGTAAAAATATGGACTATATATAAGCAGTGGGCGTAGTCTCACGTCACAAGCAAGGTGTACATGTGACTGAAAAACAAAGGCCTCTGCATGGATCAATCACACGGTTGTCCATGCGTTTTACACTAAACTTTGAAGTTATCCCTACAGTTGGGCTTCTTTATGTCACAGGATCAGGTACCCCCTGCTGGTCATGAGAAAAAAATGTAAGTTCACAGATTGGCTACGTCCTTCTTTCTTATGATCTATGATAAGTCCGAAAGTGCTGACGGAATGCAGGTTTGACCACACCATTACCTCCAAAAAGATTAGCACTTTATGGCGTAGTCATTTCTATTGATCTGACATAACTGGAATTTTTGCCCCTCCGAAACAAATCTTTATTGCAGTAAGCATTTAGGACTGGTGACAGCAGAATGGAATGCAGAGAGAGAGATATGAGGAACATGCTGACTATGCTATTTTGCTTGTTTAATTTCATATAATGAGCGTGCTTTGGGATGAATTCTTGCCTCTTCCTCAGATGTGACCCCTCACTGACTCCCTGGCCCTTTCATCTAATGAGTCGCCGAACCGGAGCCGCTGGAGACAGAGCGTACGTGCCAAAAGGGCAGCTCTGTTGTGGCAAGGGGAAATCATGCTTCATTTACAAGTGCAGTTCTCGTTCAGTAATCCAATAATAAAAATTGTTGTCTCTTTGTAAACTAATTGAATGGGTGGGGGTTGAACTGATGCGCATGGCCACATATGTCAGATCAGATCGCTTGTTTGATACTCTTGCTCTACCGTATCCAGAAAGGCTCGTCTGGTCACTGTTAACTCCCCTGTCCCACACAATCACACCTCTTTTTATCCAGTAACCTGCAGCAGAGGGATTCAGAGGTATTAAGTACTGTAGCTATCCCTGAGGTGCCTATCTCTAATGCATTTCCACAGCACAGCGAGGCCAGCCTTGGAGCAATGATCTGTGATGTGCTTTAGGCTCCGCTTTCATCCAGGTGGATCCATTACTGGATTGAACAGAAGAGTGGAGAGGGAGGGCTTGTATGGAGTGTGCAATGTGTATTCTACCCTGTGTATCTGGTCATGATGATGGTTCCTTTGCTAGAAGGTTTTCTAAAGTTTAAGGTGTTACAAAGTTTACCTGGCAGAAATACTAACAATGACATCCAACTTTTTTCAGTCTTTTCAAGTTCAGGCCCTACAACTTCTTGTCTTTTTCTTTTTTAGTTGCCCTTCTCATTCAAAAAGTCCAACTCCGACTGCTCTGTCCCCTCTGGAATACATCAGCCTGAACAACGCCCTCCATCACAAAGTACCCTGATCAGCAATGAAGAATCCACCTTCTTTCTTTTTCCTCCTCCTCAGTCTGTGGGCCCTCCAGCAGACTGCTGCCACAAGCAACATCACGACGCCGACACACAGCAGCGCCACGGACACTACTTTGGTCTGGAGCAACGTGTTAAAGGTAAACGTCACTCCAGTTCCTGCCATGCCGATCACCAGAGATATCACGCCGAACGGGAACACGCAGCGGTACCAGGACTTCTCTGTCCCGCCTGTAGCTTGGGCGAGCCTTTCCAGCGTTGGGAGAGACTCTGGAGGTTTGGCCGAACACCTTCCGACACTTCCCTCCATCTCCCCTCCTTCGCCACAGCCGTTCAAACCCTGGTTCTCAGAGTCCTGGGGCAAGTTGTTGGCCTCGCTGCTGTTGCCGCAGTCCAGGTCCGGATGAAGGACCGAGGCTGGGGGCTGGCGCCCTGAGGAGCAGCCCATCTCAGAGCTGCCGTCCTTGAGTGACGAAGCGCGAAAAGCTGCCCGTCGGCAGCGGGGGTCCTCTTTGAGTACGTTTGATGATTGCTGCCGTTTATGATGCTACAGGGGGTTTCTCTGAAGCTGCTTCGAGTGCTGTCAATGACAGAGAGGTTGCTGCTACTGGTCTTGTTGTTGTTGCTCTCAGTACTTAACGCCAGCATGTGCCTGCAACTGGAGACACAGAGAAAAGACCTGAAAATAGAAAGCAGGAGATGGGGGGAAAGAAGAAAAAATAGGGCAAGACAGAGAAGAAAACACAACTACTGAGCAAACATTCTAAGAGGGCTGGAGACATTCACAGGAAAAGGATGGAAGAAGGGAAAAATAAAGCCAACAGATGAGACAGATCTGCCACAGAGAGGAGGCACTTACCCGGTATTTTCAGTATCCATCAATGAGTGAATGTTTTCAGTGCAGCCTTGTCTCCTGAGCGGCTCGCAGCAGCAGCACCACAGTGTTGTGATGCCGATGTTCATAGGATTATATAATGAAGGAGGAGAGGAGGTGGAGCCTGTGGGACGCGGTCAATGGGATGCAAGCATCTGATTGGCTCCACTTGCAGAGTGATTCAGGGAGGAGGGGCTGAGATGAGGTTAACCGTTCAGCGGTCTCATTCACTGATCTTAATTCATTATTTAGTGTGACATGGAATTTGAGATACCCCTTAAAGGCACTGCATTTTTTCATTATGGGCAGAATATAAATGACACTGATACCGAAATGAGAAAAAGATGCTTCTTGACAATGAAATCGGACCGACAAATGTAATCGGCATGAATACTATGACACCACATCCCGCAGCTCTGTCCCTGACTTCATTTTCACTGCTGCTGTCACACATGTTATCAGGGTCATGTGAAAATCTCCAGTGTCTCCAGTTGTGTTACAAGACAGTGCAAGATCCCCACCCCAAGGGTGACAGTGGAATATAATTACAGTGAGATAGAAACCTTGTATCTGCAAAATGTCATCTTTTCAGCAAGAAAAGCGGGACTGCTAAAACTGAGATAATTCAGTTTTTAATAGTTTTAATCAAACCCATGAAGGTCACAGAGAAGCAAGACATGTAATTAGTAAAGATTGAACAGCACCCAAATTTTTATTTTTTTTTTAAACAGCTAATCATAATTCAGAATTGAAGTGAAGACATTTTTTGCACAAAAGCATGATGGTTATGGTCATGTTTGTGTCACATTTCTCCAGCATGTATCTCTTATGCTGTTCAGAAAATGACAGTAGGACACAGGAGCAATGTTCCCTCTAATTTTTCATGTGTCTGAGCGAACACACAAACTCACTGAGCGATTCCTTGGACCACTGTGAGCAACAGCAGACGTGTGCACTGTCGTCACGCCAGCATCAAATCCATCCAAGTTACATGGTTTATTAAAATAATCAAATTACAGCATTTACATTTATGTTAGACTACTTTTAATTAAGTGCTTTAGCCCACTTACAATGAAAATTTTTAAAAATCTTGTTCATAACTTGAACTCCAATTTTGAAAACACGACTTTCTTTCTTTTTTTTAAATTTCTTTTTTAATAAAGCTCTGACTTGTATTATGAGTATGAGTCTGTGGTCTGGGAGAAAGTCCTGTAACTCTCTGTCCGCAAAATACAGTATATAATGACCAATTTTGGGCAATTAATTATATAGTTACTTCTTCAAAAAAGTAAGTGAGTTATGCAAACAACAAAGTTTTTTGCTGCTGTTTACCTAAAAATGCAGCCAAGGCGTTTTTTTAAATAAAAATTTAAAACTATTTACAGAATCAGCTGTTCTGCATCAAATTTGATGCCACACAAATTATTTGTGCGACTCCAAAAAATAATTTCTGTCCACTATGAGATAAAGGAGAACAACAGCCTGATACCTGCAGGCCTGACAGCAGGAGATGTATCACTCCTGTAACACCTGTAGCCAGGGCTGGATTGGCCATTGGGCATACCCGGCATTTGCCTGCTGGGCCGCTCGTGATTTTTCATTTTTAAGGGCCGATGGGGTTTTATTTCTTTTCTTTTTTTAACGGTACAAATGAATGGTGGTGGCTTGGCCAGTTGGTCATGATCGACTCTGGGCTGGACCAATTACAGCCGAGGAGGTCGAACTTTAAAGTTGAAGTGAAAAGGAACACGATTTGTCCCGTTCCTCTTCAGCTAGAAAGTTGCTAATTCAATCACGAAACTGATCAATGATCAGCTGATCGGCTTTTCTCTCTGCGCCAGAATGAAGAAACCAGCGGAGGTTGCGCTAAACAACACTTAAGCACGTTTAAGCTTGATTGACTTTATTTAATATTACTTTCTAGTATCAGCTAATGTTTGCTGGAGCCACAGCTCCAGGTCATGATATTGGTTTGTATATCTGATGAGAGGGAAACATGAAGATGAAACCAGGAGATGTCCTTACTGAATCATCAGAGCTGAACAGGTGATGGAGAAACAGGTTTACCTTTTAGGTGACATGAATGAGTTGAAGGGAAGTTATGAACTGTTTCTGAGAGACAAATAACACCAGGATCCTTTTCTAAGTAGCTGACAGCTGCTAACTGTGCAGGGGCGGGTCTAGCAAAGTGTTGCCAGGGGGCCAGGTAGGGCATTAACAGGGAGAGGGGGGCACAAAGAAATACTCTTCTTTCTTATTCTCATTTAAAATGTCTAGCTTTTAATACATAATTATCTGAATCTTACAACGAAAGTTTTCATCTGTTGTAAAATGTATAGAAATCCATTACTGTATTCAGTAAATATTAAGTCTAGTTAGTATATACCCTAGTAAGTTATAGTATTCTTTCCTTTGGGAAGGTACCATCTGTGCAGTCTCCAATTCTGTAGAAGAAAGATGTTGAATCTATTTAATTACTGGAGAAAAATAATTTCCGTGCATTTGTTTTATACGTGTATTAAATTAAAATCGGTTTTGTCAATTAAGCATCTTGAGGCAGAGGGTACGGGAATGGTTCCCTATTTTTTTTTCTTTTCTTTTTTGCTGGGAGTTGTCAACCCTATTAGTTAGGTATATGTAATTATAAATTAGGTTGTTTTATATTTTTACTAAGTTCTGTTTAGAATACCAGAATAGGGAGGATGGTGTAGGTTTAAGTTTATTATAAAGACTTTATGGCTTTTCCTATAATACCATGGTGGGCCGGTCACTAGTCAAAATGCCCGGGCTGATTTTTTGTCCCAGTCCAGCCCTGTCTGTAGCACTCAGTAGTCGCCTCATTGTTCTGACACACACAACAAAACTATTGACTACACTACACACTGACTACACAAGATTTGCGCTAAACGTTGAAAATCTCTCACATCTCAAAACACTGCCGTCACTCCTAAAACTTTCCCATTCCTAAACAACTAAATGCCACGTTGCATATCATTTTTTGATTGGTCGACATGGTACATTTTTTGACCAATAGGAAAGGGTGGGGGTTTTGGGTTTTGTTTTTGCTCACAAGTGGAGAGTGCTTTTGAGCACTTTCCTTATAAAATGGCGTTTTTACCATTTCTTCCCACAGCAACGATAGTATTCAGGAAAAAAACCAAACATTGCATATATTTTTTATCATAACTCTGGTTTTACGTGGCCCATCAACACAATTTAAAAATTGGTATAAAGTCCACACGTTTTCCGTCAATTGTTTCGTCTGTCCTGCTCACATCTCCAATGGTTGGACATGTTGTCATTAACGTGGCTTCACTCCACATCAGCCACGCTAGCTAACTAAAACACCTAGCTAAACTAGCTAGCTAAAACACCGGTGTCCGCACATAAGGATGCTGTCATAGCCTGTCAACGACGCTGACTAGCTGTGTATATACGAATGTGGATCGCATCATTGGCTGGACTATGGGATAAGGTGGCATCGTTGTAATCCCATACGGAGCAGCCAGTCACTTACTGACTAACACTGCAAGACAGAATTATTACCGTGCCAGCAGTGCACAATTGCGCATGCGCGCAGCTTAGAGGGAACATTGCACAGGAGCCAATTGTTAGCAAGTTTCCCTACGAATAGCCTTTGTTACATAATAGATTGCTACTTTATCAATGTCCATGTGTGTGTGTGTGTGTGCACTGATTTGTATATTCCATAGTTATCTGCTTTCTCAAGGCGCTGAAATGTTCCAATCTGCTGCATCTGATGTAATTAGCCCTAGCCCAATTTTGGTCGGTATCTCATGGGCACAGTTCCTTTGGAGGCAGATTAACTCTCATTGGGTGAATTTAACTGCAAATTTCCTATTAATAAGGGCCTATAAAAATAGTAGAGTCACAGCATTTAATATTCAAACTGAAACTGGCTGGCTGAATACTGAATCCGTGCTCCCTCACTAACTCATTAATAGGAGTGACGTCAAAAGCATTGAGCTGCACCGCGGGCTGCAGGCCATAGCTGTTTGTCACCATCACTCACCCTGAAATGACACTAAAATAACAAAAATGAGAACAGCAAATGGATGAAATCCCACACTTTCATTCACAAAACAGGCAAAGATGTGTGTGTATGTTTAAAAATCTGGCCTTGAGAGCATGTGCTCCTTGTGTGCCGTTTGCGACAAAAAAGCCTGAAGATCCTTGTGTTTAATAAGAAGGAGGCATTTTCACCTTCACATCCAAACATTTTTAGTTGCAGGAACAACCGTTGAGGTGAACAGCATTAATGGTGGCTAAGTTTCTATCAAAGGGTGTTTTATCTTCTTTATCTTCTTGCACACCAGCAAGAAGACTCTGAAAGTAGCATGACAAAACACAAGTCATTATTAATGAATGATTATTGGCTCCTGTGTGTTCTTTGCTATGATATGTTGCTTTGTGTCCATGCAGCTCTTAGCACTAAGTTAATAAATAGTAAGCAAATAAATAGATCTGGCCAATCAGACCACTGCGCTTGGCAACAAGTGCACTTGCAGCTTCAAACATGTACATCACCTGATTATATAATGCAACGAAAATAGTAAAATGATAATAAAGTCATGGTACAGCTTTAACTCCTGGATCTGCCTGCTGCTGCCTTCGCTTGATGTCAACTTAATTATTTCAAAGACCAATGCTTTCGGTGTGTAATGGCTTTCAATTGTAACCGTTGCTAGCAATGAGCAATTGTTAGTTGTTTAAATATTATTCAAAGTTTGTGAATAGTTTTGCCACATGTAACGATCATAGATAGCTTTCATGAATTAACGCATAATTAGTGCATTTGTTTTTTTTGTGGAATTATTTTAAAAAGAAATGGTCTGATTTCAAAACTGGATGCTCATTGGCTAACAACTTGCAATTGAGAATTCATTAGCCAATGAGCTCACCATGTATAAAAAAAACTTCTTAGCTTAGATTTATAAAACAGTTCATTTTTTATTCAGTAAGGCTTTTTACTAAGGCAGGAAACAGGTATCCTATTTGCCTATTTGTTTGCTTTCTGTTTTTTGATTCTGTTTTTGTTAGAGAGATAATATCTAGATAAGCAGACATTTATCTAGCCAGAAGGTAAGGCAACCAAGCTAATAAACAACCCCCAGGTGTTGAAAAAGACAAGAAAACCCATTCTACAACCAAAAGATGAAAAAAAGAAAAATCACCATGTTAACCTCCTAAGACCCGAACTCTTTCACGACATGCATTTTTAATTTCTCTTTGATATTTGGGCATATTGGGGCTGGATGAATGAAAAAACAAAGAATTACCAGATTTTTTTTAAAACTTATTTTTGTTTTTAAGAAAAATAAGAGCCACATATGAGGATATTTGTTTAAAAGTTTGATAGAACAGAAGCAGTATAATGTCCTCGTAAGTGGATATCAGGCCTATGTAGAGCAAAATTGAGTATTTTAGTCTAAATAACCCAAAATGTGATGTCCACATATGTGGACACAGGGTCCTAGGAGGTTAATGGGCCTTGTCTGATACTTGTTACACCGGATCCCCTCAGACACTGCCAAGTCTGTTTTTGTATCACAGTCAGAGAGAAGCCTTTACGTAGAAAGGTAATCACATAATCTGGAGATAAGTCACTTGAGAAAGGCACAGGCAGCCAAGGTGCCGTTACCTTATTTGTGTGGTGCACATTGTTTCTATTTGAGGAAGACGCTCAGTCTAATAACAGAATCCTTCAATAAAGGAACAGTATGAGTGTTTCAACAGACATGGGGAGAAAAAGAAAAAAGGGTGGGAGCTGGAGGCGGGGGACGAATGGATGAGAGCTATAGAAAGATCTTACATGCTACTGTCCGCTGCGCTGTCGTCACCCGTTCACGCTCTGCAACAATGAGGAGCTTTGTGCCGAAGATAGGCACGAAGAGACACACATACCCACACAGGCACACACACACAAAACCACCCACTATGCACACACACAGACTGAGATCCCTTATGGGTCAGTGGAGCCGATGATTGTATATCAGGAGGTGAGATGAACAAAGAGATAAGTGGTTAAAAAAAAAGTGGGAAATGTTGCTTCCATGTGTTGCTGCACAGCTGATCCAGCGCATGGCAGTGTTTTTACAGACCTTTGCAGACTGTTTTTTCTTCAGTTTAGGGTTGGGAACCAAAAGTTAAGCAATTCCCTAACTCCAACTGTAGACCAACTGTAGGCAATCAGGTAAGAAAGATAATACTCATTCTCACTAACACACATCATAGTGGCTTATAGGATTATAGTGGCTTTAGGGTTAGGGTTACATCCATGATCCCTAAAACAACACAGCATCCTAATAGCAGTTTAGAACTAGCTCAAAATAGATTGAAAAAAGGTATAATTGATATGGTAACATATCACCCTTTTGACTGTAGGCCAAGCTTTTTAATTGATAATTACCATCCACAAATTATTAGGTAAATGTTAGCATTGTCTGCTGAATGAATGGCAGTCATGAGACTTTTAATGTGGATTGGACACCAATGAACCACCAGTGATTAAATTAACTGGTGATAACACTGGTCATCTCCACAAAATTGCAACATTCTACCTGAAGATCCTTTATCTGTATATTATGACATAGACTACACACCTTTCCTTGCTAATGGTCGACTGGCAACTGTGTCTCCCTGTTGTACAATATGACCCACCACCAATAAACACAGGAACAGCTTGAGAGTAAGAGGAGCTGAAACCGCCTACATACTCCACATATTCCAATCCAATTGAGTATCCATAGGATGGCCCTGAACGAGCCCAGCACATGGATGCCCCACTCCAAAAGACAAATTCATCAGCTGCCAATGCCACACACACACATCTCCCAAGGGCTCATGACAGAGCATGAGTCAGAGTTGTTTTGCCAGCATAAAGTCTTACAAGTGCTAGGCAGGTTTTTTTTAATGTTGGGCCTGATTAATGTATGTGTATATGCACATGCCTATGTGCCTTTCTATGTGGTCTCACTCAGGTCAGCATATTTTTTCGTGTCTTTTTCTCCCACTTGTTTAGTAACAGCCTAGAAAAGCCTATATACCTGCAGTGGGCTTGTACATGGCCCAGGGCCTTCCAGAAGGACAGGATATTTGGTGAGGTGCTGAGATAGGCCTTGGCAGGTTGAATGTTAGCTTGACGTTCATGCTGTCAAGCCCATCTGGCAGCAACCGGTGCCAAACCATGTCCTGTCAGCCTTGCTTATGCTGCCATCCACCCACATCCTTATGAACGCTTTCAGGATGTCCACTTCTCCACTTGTTCTGCTGTACCTTTTCCAAAGTAAAATGCCAGTGTGGTTAGAGAGCATGGCTAAAAGTAAAGCTAAATGTGTAATGCTTAAATACCAAGATAACTGTAAATACAAATGAACTTTTTAATATGTTGTAAATTGTACTTTGTCTTTTAAAGATATATGTTCTTAAAACAGTGACTGCAGAGAACAAATAAAGTCTGTGGTTAATATTGTTTCCAGTGTGTGCTTGGTGTTAAAATGTAATTACGATTTAAAGGCGACAGTATGGTGCTTTGGAACACAACAAACTATTGCTTTTGCAGTTTTCTAGAACCAGAAGTTAATATATGATCAGTGCAATGAGTCCTAGCAGTCACTGACTGGCTCTGTGTCTGGACATTAGAGGTGGGTGGATCAATCCACGTATCGATACCAATGCTGGTATTAGTATTGAATTGATAGTAGTGCGTTAGGATCAATACGTTTTTCTATGTAGCCCAGTTAATTGGGTAGTTATTTTCTTGGAAATGAAAAAATATACGCTAAGGCAGGGGTCAGCAACCTTTAAGACCCAAAGAGCCACTTGGACCCGGTTTCCACGCAAAAGAAAACACTGGGAGCTGCAAATACTTTTTGACATCTAAAATGAAGATAATACTGTATATATAGTTTTTTACTTTTATGCTTTGTGTGAACAACTAAGGTGTGTTGCTTATGAAATCCATAAAGTGCTACAGACAAATTACATTTTATTTATGTAATTAACACATTTTGAACTCTTAAAGAAATATAACAAAAGGAAAGACACCCAGCTGAACTAAAATGATCCATGTAGCAAACAAAAACTGTTATATTGCCTTTGGGCTTTTGGAGCCTTGACCCGCTTTTAAAAAAATAATTGGAAAAAAAGCACTATGCTGCTAAAAGATGAAAAATAGATATTTGCAAAATTCTGCCTAAATATGTATTTTACCTGGTTATTGTGTGTGGCGGGGCATCGTCTGCAATGCCGCTGCAGGGGAGGCGGATGCACCTGAGCGGCACCCGCAATCCCGCCGCCTTAACGTCTGTGCTCTCTCTGCTGTTGTGTTGGTGTGTGTCGGGCTGTGAGCTGAAAAGCTACAGCCGGCTGTATGCGTACAGCAACCGTGTATGAAAAGTGGTCAATAAAGAGATGCTGAAAAGCAGTGGGTCTGCCATGGTATGTTTACAATGCAACTTCCGCTCCTGATCCTCTGTGCACAGCGTCTGCAAATCAGGGCTGTACGAAGTCACTTTCATCTTTACACAGGATTGTAAGCTGTCATCTGTGAGGCGTGAGCGGTGTTTGTTTTTAACATAGTTCACGGTGGAGAACAGCTGCTGACATAATGTGGATCCGAAGATCCATAATTGGCCTACCTGGGGTGGAAAGTCTCGATAAATGCATGGCGCTTCGGCGGGTATACCAGCTTCCGCGAGTGTGACGCTTGTTTTGAGCGATGAAAAAATAATAAAATATAATTTTATTTTATATTTCAATATCACAATAATCTTCCAATTTAGAACTACAAGTTAAAAAGGAACTCAGCTAAATACTTCTAATTTATTTTCCCAAACCACACGGAGCCGCACTATAAGGACTAAAGAGCTGCATGCGCTCCGGAGCCGCAGGTTGCCGACCCCTGCCCTAAACATTAAGCACTATGGCTGAATGTCTAGCCTACATCTCATTTAAAAAACACAAGTTGACCCAAAGTGCTTTAGAGACAGTCACAATTACATTCCAGGTTTCCATAAACCCAGTTTTAAAATACATGTAAAGCTGCAAGGTGTGTTTTGTTGCGTTAACTAATTATTGTGGAAAGAAAACCACATTTATTTAGTGGTCACTAAGTTTTTTATAGTTAGGGCTGGATCAGGTGACCCTGAATCCTCCCTTAGATATGCTGCAATAGGTGTACGCTGCGGGGGGATTCCCATAATGCATTGATTATTTCTTCAGTCACCTTTCTCACTCACGATGTGTTAATAGACCTCTCTGCATTGAATCATACATTAATCTCTGGCTGTACAATATTTCAGAAGGGTATTACAGAAACCTGCTATCACAGCAAACAGTTCGTATTGATTTGATTTGAAATGTTCTGTTGGGTAACGTTACCATCCATGTTTATTTAGCTATATTATGCAAACCTTTTTGGCTTTACCTACGAAAAAGAGGCATACACTTCCATGCTGACTTATCACCACTGCCATTGCTTTGGCAATACACACCTGTGACTTTGCAAAGCTGCTAAAGACACACTGAAGACAAAGGTGTGTTTGGTTGTTAAATTCCAATTTCAGTTCCCTACATCCACCACAAGCACCTCCTGTCTGCTACACTGCACTGTGAAGCGCTCCATTCCTTCAAAAACAAACACTGCCTCTGATTGCAATCCAGCTAGTGATTGCATTTCAACATAATTGAGAAAGCGCAGCACAGACAAGACAAATTTTTCACTGCTTATTTTTCAGCAAGAATCCTGTTCAGCTTCAGTGTATTGGGGTCAAGGCAAAAAAGATTCTTGGCACATATATAACTGTTAACCTTGGCAAAAAAAATCTGCATCACTAGAAACCACTAAAGGTAAGTGGGGCAATTCTTTGAAAATAAAAATAAAAAGAATTTAATGTACTACTCTAGTAGACTAAAAACCATTACTAATTCTTCATGCTCTATGATGCCTTGTTAGCAGAGAGAGACACATTTGCATACTCGTACTAAATATTCTTGCACAACAGGCTCTGTAATGTAGCAAGCACCACCTACAGAAACTTCAGCTATAAATCAGATGAAAAGAGCATCACAGTAATGCCCACACAAAAGTGAAGTGCATGAAAACAGTGGTCCCAAAGATGGAAAAATAAAATATAAAGCAGCCACAGATTACCTCTTTAAACCTTGTCTGAACTTGCATCCTCTGGTTACCCACCCAAACACCACCCATGGGAACAACAGTTCTTTGAAGTCCCACCACCTCCACAATTCACATCAGTGAGACTAACTTTGGTGTTTGAGTTTTAGAAAGTAAAATTACTAAAAAGGAAAAAGAGGGAATTAAGAATTCAAAGAAACCCTGGGAAGCTTTAAAAAAAAAAGCTCCCAACAATGAGAAGTAATTAGACATAAATTAAGTCGGAAAAAAGAGAAAATTGCAACACTTAGAGGATGAAGACTGCATAAAAATAAAATGGAGACAGAAATAAAGATGAATAACCGAAGGCAGACTTTACACTGAATGACCCTGATGCAGAGGAGCTTATTCATATTCCAACAGGAGTAAGAGAAAAATGTGTCTATATGAAGCTTTTCAGAGTTTGTCATTAGTGTCAGTGAGCATGTTTTCTCAGAATCAGGTACTCTTGACACATGAGAGTATATTGAAATCACCAGCTGCTTAAAAACCACACAAAAGTCATCTTATTTTAAATATAGATTTTCACCAATTACATAATTTTATAAATTCTAATTTACAGAAGCAGTCTCAGATTCCTTTATACCCGTAGGGGTTGATCTGTAGTTAAACAAATTGGATTTACTGCTCCCTTGTCATGCTTCTCATAATCTCTTGATTTCCCAGTTGACATGGTATAATTGCTGTATGTGCAATTCTAAACATGCAAGACATCAGGGGTTACAAAAGTTGATTTGCAATTGCAATACTAAGCCTTTACATTGGACAGAAGATAGAAAATGTTCTGCACACAACAGCTTACAGCTTTGGGCTGCAAACATCTGTGTACGCTAATTTTTTCTTCAAATCTTAATATAGTCTTAATATTTTCCGACTATTGTGCCAGTTCTGTCATTGTCCTTGTTGTTTGTAAGCTATAAATTGAAGAAATAAGTAGAAACATTTACCAAAACAGGGGTTTTTAGGTTTTTCTTAATGAAAACTATTGCCTTTGCTAATTTTTTTGTCATTTACTATCACAACGGAAAATATTTATATAAAACATGGCGTGACTGAAACAGAATTCCTTTAAGTCCAAAGCTTACAGAGTGTCATAAAGAGTGTTTTTAACAGTTTCCACCCTGCCCAGTTGTGGCCCTGTAAACTGTGGCTGTAAACATACAAAGCTCCTCCCATTTGCTGTTTAAATCTTTTGTTTGTGTAGGGCAGCCAATCAGAAAACAATTGTCTCAAAGGTAACAAAAAGTAGAGATGCACAAATCCAGCTTTTTTCCAGTTTCGATATGATACCTGCATCAGATTGTCTGTGGTAACAGCCAGCAAAGTTCTTGCTGTTAGCTATGCTTCCTTGGATTCAGCAGGTCATTTTCTGTTTTAGATTTTTATAGACTTATACTCTTCCTGAATAAAAGATGAGTAAGGAAGTAGTCTCTGTGGATTATGATGTTCATAGGCGACATTGTGATCTGTAGTGAGAGTAGGGAGCAGGTGGATGAGAGTCTGGAAAGGTGGATGTATGCACTGGAGAGAAGAGGGAGGAAATATCAGTAGAAGCGAGGCAGAATTTATGTATGTGAATTAGAGATGGGCAGGTGGAAAAGTGAAGCTAGAAATAGTGAAGGTAGATGAGTAGAAGAGAGCGTAGGCAGTTTGGAGTTGGCTGAGATGAGTGTCAGGTGATTTGTGACATAAAGACAACAGCAAGAGTGAAAGGGAAAGTTTACAAGATGAGAGCATGACCAGTTGTGATGTATGGTTTGGAGACGGTGGCACTGACAAAAACACAGGAATCCAAGCTGAAGACATTTCATTGGGAGTGACCAGGATGGATAAGATTAGAGATGCTAAGATGGTTTGGACATGTGCAGGAGAGGGATAGTGGATATACCGACAAAGGATGTTGAAGATGGACCTACCGGTTAAGACAGAAAGAGGAAGACCTCACAGGAAAGACAGCAGCCAAAAGAAGATGAAGCAGAATATCTGCTCATCTGATCTGACAGACGTTTAATTGGCTAAAACGGCTCGTTTCATGAACTGAAGGGCTGCACCAAGGCCCAGTATTTTGAAATTTAAATTGAAGGGTCAAAGAGAGAAAAAAATGACGTTGAAAATGAGCACAACAGAGCCCCTGTAAGTAAATGCTACTGAGACAAGAGGTGCACCTTTCATTCTCATCTAAGTTGGAAAGAAGGTTTACTGTGGTTAGAAATGGAGAAATCTTGCTGTACCTCAGCGGAGCTGGAAGACATCTTATTGGAAGACATCCTGAAAGTGCTGCGATTAAATAGTAAATGGTAAATGGCCTGTATTTATATAGTGCTTTACTAGTCCCTAAGGACCCCAAAGCGCTTTACATATCCAGTCATCCACCCATTCACGCACACATTCACACACTGGTGATGGCAAGCTACATTGTAGCCACAGCCACCCTGGGGCGCACTGACAGAGGCGAGGCTGCCGGACACTGGCGCCACCGGGCCCTCTGACCACGGGTGAAGTGTCTTGCCCAAGGACACAACGACCGAGACTGTCCAAGCCGGGGCTCGAACCAGCAATCTTCCGATTACAAGGCGAACTCCCAACTCTTGAGCCACGATCGTCCCATGATTACACTTCAGGATGCCTTCAGAAGTTTTTAGATAGAAAATCTCAAAATAACAGCATGGAAAAACTGATTGTCTCAAGGAATTTGAACAGAATCATAAATGGACAAGTTAGTGACTCATGTGTTTGACAGTTTTTATTCATAGAGGGATACATTCTATCAGATTTTGACAACTCAGACAATACTTATCACCAGGATCAATTACTGCTGGGCTGAGATACTTAATGATACCACATCCGTTTTGTGTGTGAACAGCCAGGCCCTTGTCAACTCCATCCACATCCACAGCAGATAGTTTCCTCACCCTATAAATAGACCGATATCACATGATTCAAGAATAGTTGGAACTGAAATAATGTTTGTGTTGAGATTAAAATAGCTCTAAAAGCATGCATTGCTAGACGTAATCAGTTCAACTTTTAGACACTTGCAGCAGGGTGGTGAGAGGCTGAGTGAAGGAGCTGGGAATACTGCGCTGCGTGCTGCTGGCTTCCAGACGCAGGCGAACAAGAAATGGAAAATAGCAGCTAAAACTGGTGTTGGTTACACACCAGGGTAGAAAAAGTAAATTGCAAAGAGCAAAACCCAGCAGATTAACAATAAATAGCAAATTAGATTAAAAAAGAAAAGAAATAAGTAGGTATCGTGGTTGTGTAGGAATTTTAGGTGGGACCTTGGGGGTGCAGTCCCATTAAAAAAGGTCAATGTGCTCACTCAGCTGAAATCTACTGACATATTTTTACAACAATAAGAGGTGACTTTAAAAGGGAAGAATTTAAGTCATACAGTTTGGTAATGAAGACATTCAACATCGACATCTGAAATAAGGTAAAAACTAAGTTCGTGGTTATGATTTGGTAGCAGCAGCTTTTGGGACCTGCAGTGAAACTAAGACTAAGGAAAACACTCAGCTGTGCCAACTAGCAATGGAGGCTGATAACAGCAAATGAATCTGTGCAAGTCAGACTTTGGGAAGTGCTTCTTCTGACTCTTTGGTGCTTAAAAGATGTTAAGCTTTAAACTCATTTGAAAACTGCAAAACGAATAGAAATGGCTTAAGATCCTGCGCTTATAGTCAGGCAACCCAACTTTCACAGTCTGGTGATTTCATTAATCTACTTGAGAACCGTGAGGTTTCCACAGTAATGTTTTGTAATTCTGTAAATGTGCCTAGATTTTTCCCAAGCTCGTAACACAGGCTAAGCAATAAAATACATGAAGCCATATTGTGATATGGCCTAAAGGGGTCTCAGTGAGTAGCTCGACTTATATCAGACTGCCTCTTGCATCGTTGATTTAACTGTAAATTTAAAGGTGTTGCTCCTGTGCCACGTGTCTTAGCTGAAAGGCTCTGTTTTGTGGACATGAGTACAAGTGCAACAGTTTAAATGGAAAAAAGTAGTTGATGTTTTCTGGCACTGACCCTTTGTACTGGAGTCTACAATAAGATCTGGCACCATGGTAATGGCAGGGCACTTGTAGAGATTTGACTACTGTGATAGGAAGCATCTGGTGAGGTTAAGCTCTAGCTTGAGGCACCTATTTGTAGTCCTGCAAACAAGCACGCAGAGACAGAGAGCTACGGGTCAGGCTAACCTAGAACATGACTTGAAGGCAATCAAAGAGCTGCAGTGTCTAAAACAGTTTTTTGTGCCGGGGGGTAAACATGTTTTTTTGTTCTGTAAAGTCAGGCATTTTATGATAGTCTAAAGTGCTTGAAATGAAGGCAAGCATACGTCTTTTGAGTTTGTAAAAGCTTCTCACCTCTCACCACTGCCACTCACAAATGAGTTTAATAACTCATATTATATTTGGACAATTCCTCATAAAGGATTCACACCAAAGCCCCCTTAACAGTTTTGACCGACATTTTGAATCACACCTTGGTAAATGTGACTCACGTGATTACGGGGTGGCTCAGCAACTCTTAGGGCCACATCCAAGGGGACAGTCCCACTAGAGTAGGGTGTCAAACATACGCTGTATGTTTGACACCATATAATTTGGCCCGTCGTTATGTTGGAGTCGAATCTTCAGGCCTGCTGCGATTCCATGCAGGCAGAAGCCGGACTTTATTTTGTTGGACACACCATGCGACCAACTAAAGTGATACCCGTATTTATTTTCAGCTGTTTTCCACTGTGGAGGATAAATGGTTCAAACTTGCCCCGGCCTTAAACCTCGTGTCTGTTCTCCATAGCAGTAGTAAATGCATTAAAATACGCTTTTATGAAAACACTGAATAAAAAACTGTTTCATGTTTTATAAAGCAAAGCATGTTTTAATTTAGCAAACACGTTAGCATACCTCCACAGGTTTTTTCCAGGTATTTTTTAAAAATACTATTTTTCTTTAATTGTAGAAATGTAAAATAAAGTTTTTGCTTGCACAAGATGAAGTCTTAGATCTTAGAATTTATATGATGCATAATATACGTTGTATTACCACAACCTGGGAGGTTATGCTTTTGGTTCATGTCATTTTATTTGTAAATGTGATAATTTTTAAAAGTTTTGAATAAATACTGATAAAACTTTGCAGGGGCGTAGACTGACGCTATGTTAACAACCCAATAACATTTGGCTTACATCCACCAAGGTCTTCAAGGTCAACTTAATTATTTTTTGGTTGAAAACCAACAAAAACCCTTATAACATAGAAACCATGATTCTTACAAGTTTGGTATGTATTGCCATCATATCGATCGAATATCATGTTATATTTGACCTGACTGATAAAGTACATTTTAAAAGAATAAAGAAAACACCATGAATATTTACAAAAAACAACACTATTCCCTTAAAAGTAAAACTTCCCAAAGAGGGATCTGTTTTGTTAAAAGTTTTAGGCTGTCTGAGTCTTGCAGCGATGGAGAAGACATAACCAACCCACACAGACAAGGAACTGCATCACTTATCTGCCAGGATGAATATGTAGTCACAAGCACTACCACATTATATGCTATGCGAACGCAGCCATAATAACATAGCTGTGATAACAATTATTTTGATTACCAGGTAATTGTATATCAGAAGTAATGATTCCTTTCTGCCACATCTCTATGCTGTACTGAACCCATAGAGTTTGAGATCATTTATAGCAGTTTAACATAATCGGAGAACCAACACATACACTGATATTTCCTTTCAGAGGAAAAAAAGTACCAAAAAAGCAAGCTCTGTCAGCTGCTAAGCTACAGTGAAATATTTAAATGTTTGAATCTACAGTTGTTGGCGCTCTGTCTCAAAAGGTCAGTGGACTCATAATGAAGGAAAGCATCCAACTTGATTATCATAAATATTGTGTTTCCAAGTCACAAGGCGATTATGGATGGGTTCTCCTGCCTTCATTTGATTACAGGCATACGTTCCATCATGTGTTATCTTGCAGACTTGGAAAATGAGAATCAGTCGAATCAGATGAGGTTTGAACAAAGCAAACAAAGCGCACAAATATTACACCCATGAAAGCAGTCTCTGCTTCCCTCCCGTCACCAGCTACTCCCGATGACTCATGCACTACTCTAAATTTTAAGCAGACAAATAATCACGACAGAGAAGAAGAAGCTTTGGGTGTGTAAGTGCAGTCTGCTGTGGCGTGCACACACAGAGGCTCATAAGAATGCAGCACGCAGACACCTTGGTCACACCGAGGTCACTCAGACAGTGAGTTAATGATACTGATGCCGAGATGCCATTGAAGCTGGATGCTGCTTCTAGCGGTGTGCACTAATTAGCTGGGGTTTGCAGGCTTAATGCTGTTTTAGGTTTGTCGCTAAAGTGGCTGCTTTGCATATCACAGACATCACAAGCACCTCATACAAGGATAGTCACTGCCCCCTGTTATCATAGAGGTAACCCTACTTGAACTGCACTCATTGCTCTTTTTGAAAAACAAAGCCCAGGCACAAGCAACCAGGAGCTAAGACTGGAGACGAGTCGAGTCAATGAGTAAATATTATATATATATCAATAAAGAATTCAGTTCAGGGTGGACAGACCATTCTAGATATACGTAGTATTGATACCAAAGCTGGTATTGGTTTGGGATCAATACTAGTGTGAAAGTTCGGCATGTTATGCATGTGTCATGTCAAACGCTGCTCTTCTCATGCAGGCACACTTGGCTCCGCCCCCTGCTGTGTGACTGGGCGGTGACATGTCCCATATGGAAAAGAAATAGTAAAAACTTATAAAAGACTTGCATAAGATGTGGCCTACGTTCATATAGTGAATCACATAAGGCTTATATGATTTACTCATGAAAGTGGCCACTTTCATATATTGTTTTAGTAAGTATCCAAAACATACAAGTTTCATTTATATAATTTTTAGGGATCTTATATCTGTTTTCACTCTTGTATGCTTTTCATACAAGTTTCACACAAGACTAGGGATGGGTATCGAAAACCGGTTCTTGTTGAGAACGGTTCCCACTGTTTCAATTCCTTGGAATTGTTTGCCATTTTTGCAAACGATTCCCTTATCGATTCCAGTCGCCCCGAATGACGTCACCACGTTGCGGAGCGTCATTTACCTGGCAGGAAACACGGCGCCTAAGCGGCTCAAACGCTCAAAAGTTTGATTATACTTTACGAGAACGGATGACAACAGGGCAACTTGCAATACTTGCAAAGTAGATATTTCATTTAAGGGAGGAAACACTACGAATATGCAAAAGCATTTGCTCACAAAACACGCAATGACCTTAAATGAATGTCGTGTTTTCTAACAGTGCATATTATGTTAGCGCGATCTGCCTTATTACAAAACCTGCCATCACTGTGCATTTAGGTGACCACGATGAGAGAGACAGACAGTCTACCGGTAGCGTCTCCTTTCAGGCCAGGATAGACGAATGTCACCGAGCAGTGACTAAGTTTGTGGTCAAAGGCTTGCACCCATTTGCCACAGCAGATGCCCCGATTTTCTGGTAAGTGAATGTGTTTAATTGTAGGCAGGGACATTACTGGATATTCTTGTGTAATTGCTACAGAATAATTTATGTTATACTTTGTTATTGCTACAGAAGAATATTTATTTTATTATTTTACATTTACAATTTTTTTCCTGGGGACCCTGTGACACCCCATTGAAGAGCCGTAGGCTGGATCTCTTAAGATCTCACTGTTGGGTTTGTAAGGCCATGTTACTCCTAAATTTCTATCTTGTTCAAAGAGAAGATATAAAACAAAGTTCTAAGCTAATCGACCTTAGTGTTCTCCTTTTTTAAAAAGAATCGATAAGAGAATCGATAAAGAATCGAATCGTTAAACAGAATCGAAAATGGAATCGGAATCGTGAAAATCTTATCAATTCCCATCCCTACACAAGACAGATACAAACTTTATAAGATTTATATATATCTTTTAAATATGGGGTTGCAGTGAACGAGAAAGTGAGCATGTATAGAAGTCAGTGCTATGCATTGCACGTCCAGTACTACAGATACCAATATTGATACTTTTAACCTATAAAGGTATGTTGGGGAGTGCAATGTGTCATCACTAATGAAATAACTTTGAGTCAACACATCAAAACACATCTCTGAGCTTTTTATGTATTTTTGAAACTGGATTTCTTTTAAGACCTTGAATAATTGGAAGCACTGTGGGTCACCTTCTGTTGTTTAAAGAGCACGTTTGAGGTCTATTTTTTTCATTTCCCCAAAAATACTTGACACAATTCAGTGGGCTACATGAAGTTAGAGGACAGAAACAAATTATTGATCCTATTGCGCTATTATCTTGTATTGATTTCGATCCGCTCACCTCTAGTAGAAGTACTCTACAGCTGTAAAGGAACCTACTGAATTGACTGTGGCAACATTGCAATATAAAGACATAAAAGACCATGAAAAACAGCCTTTTGGTGAAACGTCCATCAAAGGAAACAAAGAGGAGAAGAAGAAGAAAATGGCTGACAGACCCAGACCCTCAGAGAGACAGAGCCCACTGGCACAGTCCTTTCAGAGAGACATAACCAGAATAAGTTTCTGTTATGACTCATTTTTTATTGGTCATCCTAGTTGTAATTTTACCAGACCTATTATCTAGAAATTATATACAGCTATTCAAATAATACATCCAGCCCACTGAATTGTGTTGGATAAATTATTGTTTTGGAGATGAAAAAAATATACCTCAAAATGTCTCAATACAATAACCTTTTTGTGTTGAATATCAAGACATTTCACGTCCCCAAAAACACCCAATTTTAAAATGTACATAACGCTGGAAGGTATGCTGTGTTGTTTGTTGTGTAAATTCAAGTAAATTCACAGTCATTTAGTGGTCATAAAATGTGTTCAGATTTGGCCGACTGATGATGATTCTTCTCACGAATCACGACACACTGCTCTCCTCTACATAAGCTGCCTTTATAAAAGTTAAAACAATCAGTATTGGCAGTACTGTCCCTGTATTTACTTGTGCAGTCTTGCACAGCACTAGCTTCAGTTTCTTCCACCATCTAAGGAGATTTAATCTCTAGAGTCTATTTTCCAAGCTAACGTGTAGTGTGGTTTATTTTCATATCCGGCTGTCACGTCTACGTGTACGTCAGTGTGACAGAGCAGTGGTGTGCAACATTTTAACTGATGTTTGCCAGTGCAGCGGCGAGAACCCCTGTGCCCTTTGGTTGGATGGGAAAATGGATAACATGATGGATATTTGAATCAGATGTCTCTAAAAGCTATAAACAGTATAGAACGGTGTACACATAATATATAATATATATAAATAATATATATATATATATAATATATAATATATTATATATAATAGTGCTTTTCCAATATTGTCAGCTTAGATTTAAAAACTTGGAAGAAAGAGTTTGTGGACTTTAGGGTTAGAGTGCATAGGTGGAAACAGACTAACATGCATATGGGTTTTCATGCAAACACGGACTTGATGCACAATGCATTTCATTTTCATTATTAATTTTATTTACAGATGAACTAAATCACACCAGTGCTAACATATTAAAGAAGTCTATTATAAAATAGAGCAAGACAAAAACCAGTATACCGTAATACACCCATTTAGTACAGCTCCATGTAAAGCAAACTGCATTAATAGCCTGAGTGCAGTTTTGGACTGCCACTATACCAAATGAGCTGTAAAAATGCCCTTTATAATGCTGTTCTATAGTTGCAGCTCTAGTTTATTTTTCTCCATAATACTGCATGACTGCCAACTGTCTGTGGTGCCTACTGATGATATTACACATGATGCAATCGCTCCTTTCTGAGCTGTACAGGCAGCAGTAACCCGCTTTTGAATTTGTCAAGGAGGCACATTCAACAGATACTGAATTGCACTCGGAGCTTAATTTAATCTGGTGTGAACCCTGTAATCTACTATAGCATGGATGTGTATTTAAATATAATATATCTGAACAAGTATGCACACAGGAAAAGTGGAAAGAGAACATTGCCACTCAGTGGTGGATAGAAGAACATACTTTTGCTTTTGCTTTTACGTTTACGTAAAACCCTCAACCAGTCCACAAAGAAAGTTTATCAGACTTCTCTAAAGTAGACAACCACACAGCCAACTCTTAACTTATTTACCAGGCCTGAGTTTACTATAAGCCCTTAAATTAAACCAAGTGATGCTTAAACAAAGTAATGGTGCTTTAATTTTAACATATACCCAGAAATCTGGCCTCACCTGTTTTAAAGGCCTTGATGTGAAATTCAATTGCTGTACTGTCATGATCTCTCTCCTCTATCAATGTGAATGTGGGCATGCGTGTTGGGAATACCTACATGACTACCTGCCTTCGCTTCTTTTGATTCTGGAGATAGAAGCAAAGCTCTGATTACTTGTTTGTAGCCTACCTAGACAATTCCAGCTGTAACTGAGACTCTCACTGCTGTTGCTCATCCTGATGGTTCTGTTCATTAAAGGTGTTAAATATTTTAACAGTTCTGTGTTTGAGTCCTTTGGCAATAACTCGACATGAATAGAAAACTTTGATAATGTAATTTATCTGTACCATACAGTATATGTGGGTGGATCAATCCAAATACTGATAGTATCAATAGATACCAAGTGTTGTACTGGCATTAGCTCGATACTAGAGTCATAGGATTAATACTTTGCTATATAACCCTACCTAATTCCAGGTTTGGATTTTAACATGATGTACATATTATCCACATATGTACAACACATATGTATATGTTGTACATATGTATATTATGAGATAGACAAATGTATATGTTACATCTAGTGATGAGGTGCAATATGCAACAGGATCCCTGTAAGAACCAAAGAGTGAGTCTTTGTAGTTGGGCAGGTTTTTTTTCTCTTTTGTATATTTAATGGTGCTCTGTCACATATATTTTAAGGACAAGATGAACTAAGAGTATCTTGCCAGCTAAGGAAAAGTTTAAAAGAGAGCCAGTGGACAAAGAATACATTTGTTCTCTGTCACAGAGCTGTTTTCCACCCAAAAGGGAGAAACAAAATCAACAGCTTTGGACTGCCTTTTGCCAATTTATATAATTTTAACACGAAATTTCCCTTAATCAAATGGCTTATGTTTCTGCATATCCGGAAGAGCGTGGACTCAAGCTCTTTTCATTTGAACTACAGGAAGGTGATCCCGCAGGCTCGTCAGCCCCAATTAAACCCTTTTCAAAACACAGCGGCCGGGAAATGGAGTGGCAGCAGGTTGTCATTACCGATAACAATCTGATGAAGCAGGGGGACCGCAGGTCGAGTGAGTCACACTTGCTAGGAAAACGATTACAGGCAGCTCCATTTGTAGTTTTCTTTAGCCATGCTGTTACTAAAATGCACACCATACACAATATGGAAGTAAAAAGGAAAATAATAGGGCATGAGTAAATGGTCTCCAAATAAGCAACCACTTCTCTTTAGAGTTCTGAAAAGTCACATGGGAAAACATAATGGCTTTTTCATTTTGTATTTGGATGTGTGATAAATGCACACTGATGAAAGGACTGAAGCAAACAGAGCCATGAGACACATTGTAACACTTTAACATTTACTTAAGTGGTACCAAATCTAATCACGTCTCACCATTTGTGCCTTACGGGATTTTTACTGCACAATTAAAGTCATAACTATTATTATGGGAAGAAGTCAGTACAGAACTGCTTTCCTTAAAGGAATATTATTCGTACCTTTGGTTTGACCTCTTTAGTTCTTGTGCAACCTCAGGTCCCTCTGAGGCACTGATAATGTTTTGTCAAGAAATGGAAAAGCTCTAAAATATCTCCCTATCCATTCCTCTGCTGATTATTTACTCAGGAGCAGGCTTCCCTTATTACCTTCTTTAGCAAAGGATACACTGGAGCAATTGTTCATCAAGACAAGTAGATGGCACCATCACACAAGTGGTGCACTGTGTGTATGTTAACAACAAAAAAGAAAGAAAAGCTTTCATCTGCTGATTATTTAGTCAGGATCAAACTACCTTTATTACCTTCTTTAGCAGTGGAAGAAAAGTAGATGAAAAAGAGATCAATATGACCCCCAATATATGTGGATCATTGTGCAAGTTACTCTTTCATATCTCACCTAACTAATCAATTGTTCTATTTTATTGTGGATTTAAATTCTCTGTCTACACTATCCTTGGTTAGAAAATGTCTTTAACAGACTATGAGAAAATGACAAATGTTGTACTCACCATTGCCCCTAGAGGTTAAAGAAAATCTACTTAGTGTATGTGCTCAGTGTTGCACACCTGTGGTGAGTGAAGGTACAATTTTTCTGTAACTCTGGGTCTCTAATGACCCTGAGCGAGTACACTGATTTACACTGGTATATTTTTAATGTAAAATAAACGCCTTTTGTTACTTTGACAGGAAAGTAATGTGGGTCTAGAAAAGTTCTTTGTAAACAACGTATAAAAATGAGTACAGGTAGAGCTGAAACTATACTCAGTTTAAGATTATCATTAATTATTTACCTCGTTCCCAGATACTGAAATCCTTGGCTATAATTCTAGATTACATCTTGATCAGAACGAGAAAGTACTGCCATTAAAGGCTGGGAGTAACAATGCAGTATTAAAAAGAAACGAAAAATGAGTGTGTTTAGTTTTGGTCTATGTCAAATTTGCCAGTTACCAACTCAATAAGTAGATAAGTCTCATAAATCCAAGGAGAATTCTATAAAAGGTTGGTCTCCTTCATATTGGCTCTTACAAGTATCCTCTATTGTAATAATTAAGAAGACTAAAAGTGAAACTAATTAAAAAATACAGTGATCCAAGCTAACTTGCTCTGTAAAGTAGCTTAAATAAACTTACCAGTTAAACGGAAAAAGAAGCTAACTGGAAATTTCAACTCTGCTGATCAGTCTTCCCTGGGTTTGGCAGCCATGTGGGTGTTTCTGTCATTTCTGAAGGACTAATGCACGACAAAAACAGATGTCCAACCTGATCATCACTGCTCTGTCAATTTATAACCAGTAAGTGATGTTATGTCTACTCTGTGCTTTTTATATAACAACACATCTACAAAAACGTCTGTCGTAATAAAGACAGTGACATTAGCATTAGTACATGAGACTGCTGGGAGTGACAGATGCAAGGTTATCGATGGTTACAATTTCATTTTGTACAAATCCACTCTTCCAAGTTTTTGTGTTTTTTTTCTTCTGACCAGATGCACCTTTATGCCCCATCTTGTCAACATCGTTATACTGAGCACCACAATATGTTCATGTGCTAAAAGAGAAGTATTTCCTTCCTCGTTACTAAGACTAATTCTGATTTTTTTTTTTTTAAATTGCTGGTGCTAAAATATGCTAGCAAGTAAAAAGTATATAATTTAGCTAAATTAGGCAGTCCTATTTAGCCATGAGATTGCTTGCGTTTAAAGTTTCGGTACCAGAACATGCACAAAGAGAGAATGACCTTAAACAATAAAGTAACAGATGTTCCCGGCTGTCTGAGTTTTTTTTTATTTCATCTTAGGGGTGTATCACGTGGTATTTATTTGGCTAAATAACACATAGCAGCAGTCACTCTGACACAACCTTCCCTCGGATTCAACTTTTTATAGCTCTCGTCATTGCTCATAGTCGCTTTCAGCTAATTAGCATGCTGTGCACTGATGAAGAGTGATTAACAGTTAGGTCATCTTCAATTACAAGGTGTGAAGACTGTGAAATCAGGCTGTCAGCACTAATTTCTGTATATGTGGCATGAACATTGCTGCTTCATGTAAATGGCGCTTTAGAGCAAATGTAAGTGGGTGTAAGGGATAATTTACCTTTGTACTGTATAATTGTTGCACTTGTTTCTTTTTTATTTCTGCTTTAATAGCAGTTGAAAAACTGAGGGCATGATTTTCTTTTGTTCACACTGTTCATTTCTCTGTAGCATGGAAAAAACCTTAAGAGAGACATAAACTCAGTAAAAATAAATGCTTAATCAGCTTTGGTCAGAGGTTATTTATGGTAATTTAATCATGTTGAGTGTTGCTAAGCTGTCTGAGACACACTTCAATGCCTACACCTACGCCAGTTACACACTTCTAACTTTATAGTCAAGTCCTTTTGTTGTGGCTGTCTTTGGAAATTAACTTTAAGAATTTGCTTGAAATCACAAGAGGAAAAGTAATCGAAAGTTTTCATTCAGATTCTGAGTGGGTCAAAGATTAATTCTTGATGCGGCTGGCATGCATTGAAATATCCAGCAGGCATAGAGCAACATCGCTATCTCTTTCGATAAATCTTCCTGATGGCTTGTTGAGTGCTCCTTTTACATTAGTACCTACTCGTATTGACTCGCTATGGTTTTCAGGGTTTCCTATTAGGTCATAGTATCTGGTACTAGGTAGAGATGGCACGATACCACTTTTTTATGTCCGATACCGATATCATAAATTTGGATATCTGCCAAACGGTAGTAACCAGACCGAAAAGCAGCGCACATTTCGGTGCTTTATTTCGGTGCTTTTTTTTCCTGAGCTGTGATACACTTTAGATTCTAGCCAATCATTTGGCTAGTCAAGTGTCAAGTGCTGAACAGAAGACACAACAGCTGAACTATTAGGGACCACAGCTTGAAGGATTAGGGAGTGCCAATCTTTACTGTTAAAATAGTCAGTTTCATAGTGTTGTGGCACTATGATGGGTATGTGGGAGCCATCGATAGAACCCACACACTGGATGCTGTTCTCGATGTAGGCAGCCATTTCCCTGAACCTGCACACTGATCTGATACTAGATTGTTTTGGAAAACCAGTCAATCCAAGTCGAGTTCTGGCGAACTGCGGTGAGTAGATATTAATGGTAAAAAGGCTCAAGTCTCTCTCACTATACATCTACTGTGTTTCTATAAAGGAAAACTATCTGTTGTGCAGTATGTCTGTGTAGGTTCTCAGTCATCCAGATCAGACAAACACATGACACAACTATACATGTGCACTTGGATGCCAGTGGCTTACGAAACCAGCTACAGCCACCTACAATGCAGTCTTGAGATCCCTTCCCATGCACTTCAACCCCAACTCACACTTTCCTTCAGGTGATCTCAATAGGTCACGTGATAGGGAGGGTTAAGTTCTCACAGTGGTTTCATCCTTAACCCTCTGTGACTGTAGTGGCCTACATCTTTTTTCACATCCTGATCATGTGATGACTCCCATAATCAAGAGTGCACCAGTGTACAACTCCGAAATGAACCCCCACTAGGGTTTAAATATCTGGAACTCTTTTGTTTTAGAACTAAAAAAACCCTCTCGGATGACAGGTGAAACATCGACACAAAGTACATTTGCCTTCTTTCTTCAAACTCTTACAACATCTGTATTGCAAGTTGAAAACCATAAAAATGAAGTAAAAGATACCAAACTGATCCATCGAATGCAGGAAAAGCGTTTTCTTTTACAACACTCATGAGCAAAATTGTTACACAGACATTTGCAGTGCCAACCCTCAGATTGTTCTCCCTCTGACCTAAATACTTTTATTTTATTAAAAAGAATATCTGTCTGTATCATGTAGAGATTGAAAATGATCTTTGGTTATTTTCACAGGTTTCCCAACACCAGTCAGGACCTCACCTACCAATCACTCTCTCGATGTTTTGGAATAATCCTGAACAGAAGAAGCTGACACCATCAGAGCTTTGTGACTACTGACCCAGTTGCCCTCACATCATGTGTCATGAAGTTACAGCAGCTGTTTGGGAGGAATTGTCTAGTTCTCAATAGAGTAAGATCAGAGAGGCAGCAATTGACTTCAGAAGGAGGACAGCTACACCACACATCTGTTGATTTGGTGGAGAAGGATAAGTACCTGGACATCTACATCAACAACAGGATGAACCAAGCAATCAGATACTGTATACAAATGGGGATGAGCAGGCTGTTTCCTAAGGAAGCTGAGGTCTTTCATGTGTGCCGCAAAATAATGGAGATTTTCTATCTTTCATTTGTGATGAGTGCAGCATACTTGGCTGTGGCCGAGAGGAGACGACCAAACAAATTGTTATCTATCTATATCTATCTCACGCATGATCCTAAACAACCTCTAGACAGGCAGCAGAGCAGCGTCTATAACAGACTGATTTGCATCTGCTGCCACAAGGACAGCAAATCTTTCATATCACATGCTGTCACCCTCTATAATGCAATATCTCTTTCTGTCAGCGCGGTAGATATTATTATTATTATTATTAGCAAAAACCCTGTTTCTGTACATGTCATTCTGTTTGTAAACATGAAACATTTTGAATGAATTCTGATAAAAGTTTGTAGGGGTGTAGACTAGCACTGAGCCAACAGAAGCCGAGAGTAAAAAAGCAGAAAAATGGGAAAAAGAAAGTTATTCACATCTGAATTATATTTTTATTACACCTGAAAAACATCAACAAACTTAATCAGGAATTTCTGCAAACTGTGAACAAACTGAACAAACACATCAGGTGATTTGAAAAAGCAATAAGTCTCCAGATGAGGTTAAAGGTGCAGTTAGTAATTTTTGAAGGTTAAGTAACATGAAAAAAGGATACTGTCCTAATACATGTACATAGATTAAAAATTTCACATGTAGCAAAAATGATGGATTAAATATATCGTTTTAATTATCAGAACGTAAACACCCCAGTCTAAAAAACATTTGAATTTTCAGGCCATTATTTTTTGTTTTGAACAACAGAGCCTCTAACTGTCTCTGTATGATCAAGACTCTTTGCTATGAAACCATCAATAAAAGCCACCATAATTACCTTCACTAAGGAGCTTTTGCTTTTGCATGCATGTGTGTTATTTTGTCTGTATTCAAGGTCAACCTGTGATTTATTGGTCAAAAATTGACAAAAAGCTTTAGAACTTAACTATGATTCTTATTACAACTGTGGTGTTTAACATCAAAATATAGAAGATCAGTCGACTGAATTGCTGTACAAAGCTTTTTAAAACCGTGTTTCCTACTACCATTAATTGTATTTACAATGTTTAGGCATGTAGGAAACGATATGTGGAGATTCCAAATATTACATTACATCTACATCAGAACTTTGACTTCTCTTTCAGGGTCAAATATGGTCAAACTTTAATTTCAACATCTTTTAGAAATCTCTAAAATGTCTTTTTATGTCTGTGACAGGTGTATTCACTTGTTACAGAACAAGGTGTCACGGTCTCGCTGGCAGACCGTGGGGATGTGGGGAAAGGAGGACCCAAAATGCAGGACTCTACAGTGCAACAGTGTTTATTTACAGTGGTGACAATCCGAACAACAATAAATCCCCCGTGCGATCCCAACTCCCGTTCCGTGTCTTCTCCTTTATCCCGTGCTCCGTGCTCTGTCTCCGTTCCCTGTGTACTCTCCGTGTGCTGCCTCCTGGTCGCCACAATTCCTCCTGAGGAAACACGCATACCAAAGGCAGCCGTGAGTACAAAACCTAACAGTAGACTTGCACTAACTTTATACAATACACTTAAGACTGACGGGAAGTCACTCAACGATCCAGCGTCGAGGAGCTCTCAGCCACACTGTTTTGAAGCTCCTCTGACGAGGCTTGATCGGCGCCAGGTGTGTGTGGATTCCTGGGTGGGACCGGTCAGCTGGCAGGGCCACACCCACCAGGCCTAGAAGTGCCTGCCACGACTGCATCCTCACACACACACGCACACACCCATAAACACCTGACAGTACACCAACACGGAAAACAGGACAGCAGACACAACCATAATAACAATAACCACAATAATAATGATAATAACTACAATAGTAGTCCAGACTGCTCACGGACCCCGAATCCCTGGAACTGGGTCCGTGACACAAGGAGTTATTAGTTTTTATCTAGCTATTACAGTTTCTTTTTATCAACAATTTTTCCAAATATATAACAAATAAAGTATTTCTTATCTCTGTTTTGCAATATGTATATACATATAAATAGTATATATACTATTTACATATGAGTTTTAATTTGTAACAAGTTAGCTGTCTTTAGTTTGCCTCAATTTTAAATATAAAGAAGCATAATAAATTAAAAAATATGGAAAAGTTGCAGTTACCGGCACTACTTTTCTCATATCTAGTCTGGCTAATTATGCTACAGTTCTAGCTAGCAGTTGCTTTTCTCCAGACCTGTAGGATGTTGTGTTAGCTGTAGTGAAGTATATGTACTTCATACATTATTAACCCTCTTCACTAGTGTGTGACATACAATGGTGTCTTTGAATGAAGTGAAATCATGCCTTTGCTAACAATGAAGGTGTCACTGTAAGCTACGTATAGATCCTTCTGTTTTTGTCTGAGCTTTTCTGCTTCTGGTGCTTTATGTCAACAGGTTTCTATAGGTATGGCTACTGTGTAAGCATTTCAGGCTGCTTATTGGGCATCGTTTATTTATTGCTGCTGTCTGAGAGTTTGGCAAAATGTCAAGAAAAAAAAAAATCAGTAAGATACCTGAAAAAGTTCAATCTGATCTTTACTTCCAGAGGAAGAAGCAAAAGTACAATTCAGTGTGTAAACTGTGTTTATCAGTTTGTACCTTCCTTCATGTTCTCACCCACTGTTCCTTGAAAGCTCTCTCTGTTTATCAAAAATAGTGTAGCAGCAGGGAAGGGATCTTGCTTTCGTCAGTAGCCAGAGTCTGAGTAGGTTTCTGGTGGGCACACTGATATCACCTCAGTTGGTGATGTAAGTGGCTTCTTGCTGAGATAGTAAAGGAAAGCAGTAGCGTGTCTAAGGATAGACTGGGTTGCCTCAGATACAAATTAAGGTTCCAGCAAATATAATAGTTTTACACCATTTCACATTTTCAGAATAAAACCACATCACATATTTAGTGTATATTATAATGACTGCATGTAGGCAGTTTAATTGAAGCTTGTTGTCCTGTGCTTGTTGAATGGTTCAGTGGTAACAAATAAATGTTAAATCTTTAGTTTTAGATTATTTACCACTTCTTTGGAAGCTTTTATTGCACTTCAAGCAAACTAATAAGTTGTTATCAACAAGGGGCAAAGAGACATCATTATTGTAGTTCTCATAATATGAGTAATGTCTGACTGACTTGCATTTGTAACTGCAGAACTATGCTGCAAAAGGATCCTTTTACAAATCCTCTGGTTTGACAAATAGTGATAGGATTTAAGTACTTTTTCACTTTTTTCTTGGCCCTGGGATTGATTGATTGATTGATTGATTGATTGATTGATTGATTGATTGATTGATTGATTGATTGATTGATTGATTGATTGATTGATTGATTGATTTATGTACTCTAGCTTTAAAAAGTCTAAAGCACAAAAAAATGAGAAACTCACTTACTTACGTAAACCTCTGTGACAGTAGATATGACATTGCGTGGGGAGGAGGATTCTGATCGCTTACTTTCCAACTTTCTACTGGGCTACTAAGCATCCGGGTTTCAGTGCAAAAGCTATCACCAGGGAAGACACAAAGGACAACTGTCTGCCTTTCCTGGACTGTGCTGTGCACATTGAAGAGAACGGCAACTCAACATCGAAGTTTACCGGAAGCCCACACACACAGACCAGTACCTCCTCTTTGACTCCCATCACCCTCTGGAACACAAACTTGGAGTAATTAGGACCCTACACCACCGGGCAGAACATGTTCCCTCTAAGCCTGAAGGAAAAAAGAAGGAACACACACATGTAAAGGAAGCACTCAAAACGTGCGGCTATCCTAAATGGGCGTTCTTAAAGTCAGCAAAGAGGCACAGAAAAGAAGACCAGACACCAGCGAGGGAGGATAAGAAGGACAGACGCAACAACATTGTCATCCCCTATGTAGCCGGTGTATCAGAGAAACTCAGGAGAGTTTTCTCCAAGCATGACATCCCGGTGTATTTCAGACCCAGCAACACGCTCAGACAGAAACTGGTTCACCCGAAAGACAAAACGCCAAAACACAAACTTAACAATGTGGTGTATGCTGTACAGTGCAGCGAGGAATGCCAGACCTCTACATTGGAGAGACCAAACAGCCACTTCACAAGCGCATGGCACAACACAGAAGAGCCACCTCCACAGGACAAGACTCAGCAGTCCATCTGCATCTTAAGGATAAAGGACACTCTTTCGAGGATGCCAATGTTCACATTTTGGACAGAGAGGACAGATGGTTTGAAAGAGGAGTGAAAGAAGCATCTATGTCCACTGTGAGCGACCATCTTTGAACAGAGGCGGGGGTTTACGACACCAACTCTCTGCCATCTATAATCCAGTTTTGAGATCCCTTCCCAGACGCCTTAACGCCCACTCACATCCTGGGCCATCTGACCTCAGGAATTCGCATGATAAGGTGGGGCCAGGTTTCACAATGAACACACCCGAAACTCTGGCTGATTGGGACCCACACCCAGTTTCACACCTTGGCTCAGGCGATTAGAGGATCATCAGGGGGTCCTTTTGTCCCTCTGTGGGGGGTTACTCCCACTAGGTTTATATCTGGGACTCTCCACCATTTGACCTTAGAACTGAAGAAGCTTCTCGGATGAGAGGTGAAACGTCTTCAAGCAACTTAAAGAAGTCCAGACGCTTTTCTTTGCAAGCTCCTTTGACTGCAAAAGCTATCATTAACCGAATAAAAAATAAATCAACTGGAGCCAAAAAAATATATATAATATATTCTGGTACGTTAGGATAATAAGTGAACTTAAAGGAACCGTAAAGGGACAAAGCGTATTTGGAGGCAGCAAGGGAGAAGCATAGAAACTGGGGCTAACCGGAGGCTAGCTTTCCAACCTGAAGTACTACAAAGTTGGCACATTCAAAAGATTTTTAAATCTCCTTGTGTGAACTACACAGAGATTTATCTGGTGCTGATAGGCTAATTCAACATATGAACTTGTCTGACAAGAGCTTTAATGTAGCAGATCTTCATTTATATGTACTACAACCGTAGAGTGTGGAGCTAGCAACACAGAAATTTATGTGACCCTAAACTATCACATAGACTATTTATGCCAAGTGCCAGGCCTGACCAGGACTTTTAGCAGGAAAAAGAACTGTGGAGAGATTCCACTTTTTGTGAACAGTTGTGTTGGTTTCAGCCCTGCTGCTTTAAGAACCAATATGTATTATATTCAGTGTTGGGGAGTAACAGAATACATGTACCGCCGTTACGTATTTAAAATACAAAATATGAGTAACTGTATTCTGTTACAGTTACCGTTTAAAAAGGTGGTATTCAGAATACAGTTACTTTGTTGAAATGAATGGATTACACGGCGGTATTTCCCTGTTTCATATGTTAGGCTATGCTCTCTGTATTTTTAGTTTCCATGCCGGTGGAAACCCAAACAAAACATGCATTAAGAGGCTCTAATGTCTGTGGTCGTGTCCAAATTCATGGGCTGCATCCTCCTGAGGACCCGGCCTTCGCGGTCTACGTGGGCCGGGTCCTCAGAAGGTCGGGTAGGCCGGAAGTAAATTGGACGGTCTAGCCTTCTGATTTGCGTCACCACTGTCTCGGTGGAGTTTAATAAACTTGGCCGTCTGCTCCTTGCTATCTAAAATATAATAGGACGCTGGCGTAAATTCTCGACTGTCTCACACTAATTAGTTTTCTGTTTGACGTTTATTCAGCTGTGTAAAAACCAAGGAGGAACCCACCCGGGGAATTTATTTTATTTTATTTTTTCTAATCTAATCTAATAACTTTAATCTCAGCCAAACTGATTTACTCACGAACAAATAAAAGCCCAACAATAACATTTTTAGGTTGTCTAAGTGACTTATATATTACGTTTAAGCTGAGTAGCGAAAGTCTGCGGTGATCTGAAAATGATGCGCCGGGAGTTGTGGCGTTCTCGGAGGGTTCAGT
>NW_024582432.1:88869-131690 GCF_018398535.1 Haplochromis burtoni
CGGCTTCAGTGACCCTCGAGCTCCCGGCTAGCTATCGAGCTGGTGGGTAGCAGACGTCTCCGAAAACGTCGAAGCACTTTTGCAAATATGCGATATCTTGATAAACCGAGCAGATATTTGATGTTTACACAGCTACTTTCTCGCCTGAAAATATGTTAAAAGTTTATTTTGTGACCCAGAAAGATTAGTATGAGTAATTTTAAAACTTAGTAGCGCCGCCATTGTTGGAAACTGGAGTTTGGCTGGGCCACGCTATGAATTCTGGGATATGGTAGGCCACGAAGGACACACCCGACCCATCCTTCAAATTCGGGGAAAAGGAGGACGCATTTGTCGGCTGCATTCGGAGGAGTCTACGAATTTGGACAGCCTTCGGCGCGTCGCTGTGACGTAATCGGTCTACAAATGCGGCCTCAGGAGGATGCAGCCCATGAATTTGGACACGACCTCTGTCTCAATCTACCGCCCATGCACCTTTACTTGCGGCCGCATTAGACCGTGAAGAAACATTTTAAAAAATTATTCACAAAAATGATTTAATATGAATCATTTAAAGAGTGTTACAGGCATAGCCATACAGAATGTAGCATCATGGGCAGTGTAGTCAGTGCTGCAGGGAGAATGGACTGCCATACCTGTTATGTGTCTGTGAGCGCGAAGAAGGCTTGGGTATCCACATCTCTGAAATTTGTGAGAGTGCGTGTATCTCCGATCATTTTCCTGTTTTATTTTCTGCCACTGCACATTGTTCTGATGCCGCAGTTAAACCTCCTTCACGCCGTCACCGGATCATCAATACCCATGTACCATCTCAGTTTTCTGCTGCTTTTAGCAACTCTGAGCTCTCCACGGTGGACTGGATTGATTCCTTGTGTGCAGAAGATTTAACTGCTCTTTTCAACTCAACATGTACTTCTATTTTGGACCTCATCGCTCCCCTAAAAACACTCCGTCCCAAAGCTCACGCTGAACCCTGGATTACAGACTCTGTTCGTGCTCTCAGGCGCACCTGTAGGTGTGCTGAGAGAAAATGGAAAAAGGACAAGCTGCACATTTCTTTTAATATCCTCAGAGACTCTCTTTCAACCTATCAGAAAGCCGTTAAAGAGGCCAAGTCCTCCTACATATCAAACCTGGTTAGCAGTAGTGTCCATAAACCTCAGACTCTGTTTCGTGTTTTAAATTCCATTGTAAATCCTTACACATCCACCAGCCTCACACCTTCTGCCACCCTCTGTAATGACTTTCTAAAGTTCTTTGTAAACAAGATTTCCTCCCTGCAGTCTGTCATTCCATCTTCACCTTCCAATCCCTGTGTTTTATCTTTGTGCCATTCTGCCTTTAATCAGTTCGAACCTATCTCTCTCTCTCAGCTGCATGAAATAGTCTGCAAGGTTAAGACTACCAACTGTTCCACCGATGCTATCCCCTCTCGGCTTCTGAAGCAGGTTCTGGACTCAGTCGGACCTTTCCTTCTGGTCCTGATCAATGCCTGCCTCAGTTCTGGTTGTTTTCCAACACCCTTCAAGCACGCTGTTGTTCAACCTCTCCTTAAAAAGCCTAATCTAGATCCATCCCTACTCTCTAACTATAGGCCCATTTCCAACCTCCCTTTTCTGTCTCAAAGTACTGGAACGAGCCGCCCTCACGCAGCTCCAGCTATTTCTGACAATAACAATCTCTATGAGAAGTTCCAGTCTGGTTTTAGAGCTCGGCATAGCACAGAAACCGCCCTACTGAGAGTTTTTAATGATTTGCTTTTAACTGTTGACTCTGGTTGTGCTGCTGTCTTAGTAACCCTGGACCTGACAGCAGCCTTCGACACTGTTGATCACAACATACTGCTATCCCGCCTTCAACATTGTGTCGGTTTAAAGGGCACTGTCTTAAAGTTTTTCCAGTCCTATTTGAATAATAGGAGTTTTTCTGTTCACCTTGGTGAACTGTCATCTCCCAGAGCTCCTTTAACCTGTGGCGTACCTCAGGGGTCCATACTAGGCCCCCTGTTGTTTATTCTGTACTTGCTCCCTCTGGGCGATGTGCTCCGTAAACATAATGTGTCCTTCCACATCTTTGCCGATGATATTCAGATCTACCTCCCTCTGAGGTTGAACTGCAATGTTTCTTTGCAGCCGCTACTCTCCTGCTTGTCTGACATTAAGACTTGGATGACTCTTAACTTCTTACACCTTAATGAAAGCAAAACTGAAGTCATTGTGTTTGGGCTTCCTAAAGATCCCAACTTCTCTCTTGACTTTTTGGGACCCCTAACCTCCGATTGCACTTCTTCCATTAAGAGTCTTGGTGTTATTTTTGACAATGCTTTTAAACTTGATAAACAAATCAGCTCTGTAGTTAAGGGATCTTTTTATCATTTGCGGATTTTAGCCAAAGTCAAGTCTTACCTTTGCAGGAACGATCTAGAAAGAGTGGTCCATGCTTTTATTACTTCACGGCTAGACTACTGCAATTCCCTCTATGCTGGCCTAGATCGTTCCTGTCTACATCGCCTTCAACTGGTGCAGAACGCTGCCGCTCGCCTGTTGACCGGTTCAAAAAAAAGAGACCACATCACTCCGGTTCTCTGCTCTCTCCACTGGCTCCCAGTTGCCTTTAGGATTGATTTTAAAATCTTATTGCTGGCTTTTAAGGTTTTAAATGGCACTGCACCTTCTTACCTGTCAGAACTCCTTAGTACTCTCCCTGTGTGTATGTATATATGTGTGTATGTGTGTATGTATATATGTGTGTATGTGTGTATGTATATATGTGTGTATGTGTGTATGTATATATGTGTGTGTATGTATATATATGTGTGTATGTATATATATGTGTGTATGTGTGTATGTATATATATGTGTGTATGTGTGTATGTATATATGTGTGTATGTGTGTATGTATATATGTATGTATGTGTGTATGTATATATGTAGTGCCAAATCATTATACTGGTCACCTCAGGGCAGTGGTTGGGGGTGTTGGCTATCTGAAAAGCACTAAAAGATTTAGGTTTCCTTTTGTAAAAGAGATATTTGATCTTCATGGGAATAACCTGGTTAACTCAAGATTAAATTTAAAAAAATGATCTTTTAGATTTTGTATATTTTTATTGTGGTGGTTTTTGTGCTGTCATTCTGTTCTTGTTATTGTCTTCATGTGGAACTGGATGGTGTAACCTAACCCCAAAATTTTTACTGCATATATTCTTGCTAACTCAGCTAAAATACAGTTTTAAAAACCCAGTTCATAAATAAATCGCAGCTGAGTTTAAATAATTCTTCCAAACTTTATTGACTCAAGAAATCAATTAGCATCATAAAGCATAAGCATTCCCAAAATAAAGTTTAACTTAAAAACAATAGTGCTAAGAACAATTTTTCAGCTTAGTTTGCAGCAAATGAGCACCATCTGCTGCAGTGGTATCTCTGTTTTGCAAGAGGCAGCGTAAGTCAGTGAGCAGGTTCAGGTCATATCCCACAGTGGTCCCTCTTTTTCCTCTGACCTGAGACTCATCTCCCTCTGAATATCCATATACCTTGGCAAGACCCTCAAAGCCTCATCTGGCACAGAGACTTTTGTCCTAAGCTATTCTTAGGACAAAAGGAAAAGCTTCTCACCCCAGTCAGTGTCCTGGAAACTTTTGGAAGTAGTCTTTGAAGTAGTCACTTCCTGCCTACAGAGTACATTAGGTTAAAGACACACTGAAATTATATTTATCATAAAAATGCTGATCAGTGAGCTCTTTCATCTGTGTAATAAAGAAAGAAAAACACGGGTTGTGTAAAAAAGAAAACTTGCTCAAGAGATCCCATTGAGCAAAGGGGCTGGAATTGTTTGAAGCCTGTTAGCTGTTGAAGCCTGAGAATCACAATTTCTGTTTTTTATTTATTCCCATCATGCATTTCAGTGTTTAATATCCATAGGCTGGCATCTAATTGTTGGAAAAATAGATGTGTGTGCATGTGTACATATGCAAAAATGCAGTGTCATTTGTATTCAGTAGAAAACTCACTAAAATGTGCTTTCCAAACTAAACCCAAAAAGCTGTCACAACTGTACAAAGCACAAAGTAGTAATGTGCTTCTACTTTCAGAAAATAGCAGCTGAGTACATAGACAGGTAAAACTTGAGCAAAATGAAAACAAGGGTGGGTTTTTATTGTGTAATAGACTGACCGCGGCCAAGGCTGTGCAAAAATAGAAACATAATGTGATCCACCAGTGTTGCACAACTGGTTATGGGTAGGGGACTCTTGACATGTGTTATTAAGTTTTGAGAGGCTGCCATATCCAGGCAGCACGTTTCGCGGCTGTCGGCTTTGACGTCAGAGAGGGAGAGAGAAACGGACGTGGAGTGGAAGACGGAGCAGAGGGGAAAAAAAAACCTTGAATTTCACTCAGATACATTTGTCTGTCTCTTTTTGTTCCAGTGTGACACCCTTTCAGTTCATTTTAATATCGAGCAGTTGGTAACTTTGATGTTTGTGTATTTATTTTCCTTCTTTTATTTGTCACATAAAGTAAGTAACATTTATAAAGTGCCTTTGCACACAAGTGGTCACAAAATAGACACAAAATAGAGTGAAATAAATAAAATTTAATGCTGTAGTATCAACAAAAAGCATAGTTAAAACAAAAAAGTGTTTTAAAATTGTATTATTTAACCCATCTTATATCTTTTCACTCATGTCCACTAATCAAAGTATGCTAAATCATTCAAGCTAAAATGTAAATAAATACATTTCCAGGTGTATCTGCTGATCTGCCTCCTTTGTGCAGAGATGCACATAAGCAAGTCAAGCCACCAGGTGAACAACTAGACTCATGAGGTGTGTTTTCTTTCTCGATGCTATCATTACTTTAATATATCGCTGCAAAACAAACTGTAGTGTGACTATTATGTCCTACCATAAGACTTTTAGTCAAGAGCTAACACCCCCCAACTTTGTACAACAGAAACAGGAAATTTCACTGCAGATTAAATCTAAGAAAAAAATCTAATTCTGTCTTTGTGTAACTGGCCGGAGGAGTTGGCTGAGAACACAGCACAGTTAAAATAAAAATAATTGTTAAGGATTGACCTCAAATTAATGCCAAGATTCCTCCCAGATGTGTAAACATCTCATCTTATAGTGCTTCCTAAAGAAGACACAATAATCATTATATGACAATGATAGATGCGTTACTGGCTCCTGTAGTTAACTAGCGACACAGTGGCACAAAGAGAAAGCACAAGGCCAATTCTAGCCCCACTGCCTGAAACCATATTTTCTGCTTGGTAATTATAGTTCAATCTATAACTTCTAGCTCCATGTTGTGTTTGAACGCACTTACCCCCTATAAGTGGACACAGACACACATTCAGCTTATTAGACTGCCCTCCTACGAATAGTTGCCAAGGACACAAGTTGAGGCTAGACAAGTATTTATCTGTAAGTAAGCATGCACAGCAGTTGATCTGATACAGTAGCCCTGAGCAACAGAAGTTCAGTTCATGTAGTGATTTTAAAGTGTTTTAAAGTAAAAATACAAAGAAGACTATAAATAATAAGATATAAAGATGGCACAAATATTATTCATTAGCACCATGAATATAAGAAAAAGAAAAAGATTTCTTTTTATGACTCAGCAGTTGTATTTATTTATGTTATATGCTCACATGATCTTACTGAACATAACTGGCCATAAACTGGCCACAAGCCTGTAAACACATAGGCACCATTCCTATCCTTTCATTGTTTACCCGGGCCATGTGAAGACTGCATGAGCGTCAGAGTTCTGGTTCTAGTCAAGTTCCTAGTCTGTGAAGTCATGTGGATGCTGAGATTACAGGCCCCCACAGGCTAACAGCTAATATCACACACAGTTTGACTTGACGATTTCATGATTGCATGCTTTTGTGAGCTCGATGAAGCCAAAAGAGGAAGAAGAAGAAGAAAAAAAAAAAAAAGAATAAGATGAACTGCACAGATGCTGCATAGAAAAAACAGCCACTGGTGTCTTCACCATACTGGCCAAAGCAAACTGATGCGTCTCACCTCATGTATGTTACCCTTGGCTTTAGATGAACATGTAGCAATAACTTTTGACAAACTCGCCGAGAACTGAGATGTAGGGTGCTCCCATTGCCTGCCCATCGCCTTCTCCCTCAACTCATCTCGCTCAGCCCAAAGCCATTATGGTTAGATGAAAATGTACTCATTACACAACGCTTCCCAAGCCCCAACACCCCCACCCTGCAACAAGACATATTTGTCCATCATAAAATGCCGCGTTAATAACCCATCACACGTAGCTTTCCCAACGCTGTATATTTATCTGAGGCTTTGCCCAGCGTTCAAGCAAAACAAACATGCCACTGCGGTCAATCGTGCAGCGCGAGAGAATGGAGAATGCGGTCTCGGGTATGTTCGATATGCCATGAGCGGTTTGTTGTGAGTTTAGGACGGTGAAGTTAAACTCCGGCCAGTATGACTTTCTTACCAATCAAACTAAATACAATCTGTTGTAAGTATGGGATTAAACATTTACAGCTCATTTGATTCAGTGGATTATAAAATCCAAGAGCTATCAGTAGAACAGGACATAGACTGCTGTCACACTTTTACAGTGGCAAAGCCAAGCGTAAAACACGAGGCTTACGGGTTCAGAAAGAGGTGTTAGAAGCCTGAGAGTTTACATTGTCATTTCTTGTTTACATCAGTGTTGGAATCCAATTAACTCCTTAAAAAAATAAAAATAAAGCAAACAAACAAAACTACAGGCCTACTCTTGTACAAGCAAAACCATCACTTACAAGACCCTACAGTAATACAAAGAAAACAATCATATGACCTATGCCCTATGAGCAAGTGCTTTGGTGACAGTGACAAAGAAAAAACTCCCTTTTAACAGGAAGAAACCTCCAGCAGAACCAGGCTCAGGGTGGCCATGCGCCACAACCTGTTGGGGTTAAATGAATAGACCATTAATTCCTAAAAATACTTTGCAATTTCAGATCAAAGATCCAGTTTTCTGTTTTTGAAATAAAGCAGGTGCTTTATATTTGGTAGGTCATATTCTATAAAATAACTACACAGCTGCTCAGTGTGGTTCACAGTGACGCAACACAATGTTGTGGCCTGAACAATTTTGAAAACACCAAACAGATGAAGAAATGTACAGCATTTTTATGGCTTACAATAAAAATCCAAACGAGAAAAGAGACGCATGCTTGGATAATGATTAATTAAGGCATCCTTCTGTCATTGCTGGTGGTCAATAACCAGTGCCCCAGACTAACCATGGACTTTCCCCTCTGTCCAACTAGGCCTCTTTGATAGAGCATTTTTTGTCTCCCCCCCACCCCCCCCCATGTTCCGCCCTCAGTCAGACTTTCCCTTCTTTTCCGGGATTAAAACTGGCAACTTTCTGGTGACGAGCTTCTCTAATTCCGTGTCTCCGTGTAACTATTGCCTCATATTTTCATTTGGTGGGTGATAGTCCACCAATGCAGTGGTGCTAGGAGTTTGGACTTCTAACATATCATTACTGGTCCACTGGGAGAAACTTGAAAAGATTAATGATGGTTTCATTCAATATAGGGATTTATGGCCGCTGGCGTCGTCGTGGTAACAAGCTACAGTTGAGCGTAGGTGGGTAAACAGTGTGGTTAGTGCTTTGAATATGTGCAACCGGGATCCCACAGTGTGTGAGTGTCTGTGTGTGTCTATAGAAAATGTCTAAGTCTAGTTATTTGTTTTGTGTATAGTGTGCACTCAGCTGGAATTTGGCTATGTATATTTATGCATTAGATGTGAAGCTGCATCAATGTTTGAGTGTTCTGGTTTTCCTCTTGTTGTCAGGTAACTGTTTAATCCCTCAACTCCCAGCTTCCCAGAAGTCTCACTTATCATCACCGAACTACAGCAGACGACATTGCACCTGTTAACGTACCTACAGCTAGCATATGTAAACCTCCAGACAGGAAGTAGCGATCCTGCTGAAACCTGTTAACATGAATCATGGTGTCACAACATGACTTACAAGTCTTATTAAACAAGAAAATTATGCACATTGCAATGTAAAATGTGTGCTGCGTATCTCTCCATGGTGCACATTTTTCATCTCTATTGCATGTTTAAAAAGTGATTCAGAGTTATTGTTTCCTTTGGGAATTCATTAAAAAGGCAGCTGCAACTGTGGCATTTCAAACTTGCACCACAAGTCGTTCACAAAATGAAGGGTGGGATCATCATCTGACTATGCACTACAAATTCCAGTGTTTAACAAAAGCAAAAAACTTTCACTATTTGTGGTGTTAATTAAGTGTTAACATATTTATTCAGGTTTTTAGGGAACCACATGTTTGGTCATTTACATTGTCCAGTTACTTTTGAGCTTCTGAAAATGTGGGAATATGCATTAAAAATAGTTGTAATTCCTGAACAGTTACTGCAATACTTTGGTTAAACCACTTGAAATAAAATGGAAAATCTGTTCTTTATCTCAACTGATTTAAAATCATCTGCAGTGGTGAAATTTAAAAAGCTGTGTCACTGTCCAAATATTAGTCGGCCCAACTGTATACACATACACATGTGTAAGTGTATATAAAAACATATACACAAATATATATCCATCCATCCATTCGCTTATCCTTTCCAGGGTCACTGGAGCCCATCCCAGCTGTCATGGGACGAGAGGGGGGTACACTCTGGACACGTCGCCAGTCTGACACAGAGACACAGACAACCATTCACACTCACAGATTCACACCTATGGGCAATTTAGATTAATCAATTAACCTATCCCCACTAACTGCATGTCTTTGGACTGTGGGAGGAAGCCAGAGTACCCGGGGAAAACCCACGCAAACACAGGGAGAACATGCAAACTCCACATAGAAAGACCCCGGCCTGATGGTAGAATTGAACTCAGGACTTTCTTGCTGTGCGGCAACAGTGCTAACCACCGTGCCACCGTGCTGCCAACAGTTTACAAATATATATATGTGTACTTTGATTTCAAACAATGTTTCATACTTCTTAATATGTTATGCTGACCATAGTAATATGCTGCACTGGGTAGTTTAGCTAGTGAGTGAATATTTTCCACCTTGTAACAACACATCAACAAGCTTGTTTATTTCCCTCGATTTTAGCTAAAAGTTAACTGCTTTAAAACCTGCATCATCAGCAACACTGTCCTTCTCAGTGGGCCTCACTACCACTGTTGAGGAGGTGTGGATGTGTGTGCTCCTGTGCAGCTGACAGATACTGATTATCACGCTGTAATGACCATGCTCTCTCTGATCTCACTAGCAGACATAAAATGCTATGTCAGCTTTTCTTTTTGAAGTGGTTACTGGCCTTTCTGTGTGGAGTCTGCATGTCCTCCTTGTGGCTACATGGGTTCACCCTAGCTACTTGGGTTAGGGGTTAGGCTGACTGGTAAGTCTAAATTGCCCATTAGTTGTGAATGGTTGCCTGCCTCTATATGTTAGCCCTGTGACTTGTTTAGGGTATACCATGTCTCTTTTTCTGTTATAGCTGGGACTGATTACTTGATTTGAAAAACTAATGTAAGCAAATCAAAAGAAAGTATTTCCACACACTACTTTGTAAAACTTTACACTAAAGTCTCTAAGGCCGCTGAAAATTCTGGATTCTGATGGGAACGGACTTCTTTTGCAGCACATTCGTCGACCTTGCAACTAAACAATAATCAGGGGACAATGAAGAGTTGCGAGGAATCAAGAGGGAAAAAAATGAGTTGAGACAAGAGGTTGATGGAAAAGAGGAGAAAGCTGTATCTCCCTTCTGTCATCATGGACAGTATGAGATCACTGGTCCGTGGATGAGGTAACAGCCCTACTGAGGAATCGATGGAACTTTTCTAAGTGTACTGTTATGTTTCACAGAGAAAGTCTCCAGGAGTTACTCCAGATCAAATTGTTATCACTGACGACTTTCAGATGGTTCAGAAAAAATAAAAATAATAAAAAAAAGAGAATGACAAAGAAGAAGTCACATTGCCACGACGGAATGCTTCTACATCCCCATACATTAAACTGGGCTGCAACCGCACTACATGCCCATGGATTCTTCACATGCCATCTTGGTTGCTATTTACATCCCTTCCTCTGCTAACCAGACAATTGCAAGACTCTGCATCCCAGTACTATCTTGTATTCTACTTTCATGTGTTATATTCCAACTTTTTTTTCTTTCTTAAGAATTGAGAAACTGTTACAAAATGATTACTCCATTATTGTCATGTCTAACTGTTAGCAACCACATTGCTATGGGAGACAACCTAAATGCTGAATGATGCAGAAAAATCAAACTAGCCTATTGTTAAGTTGAAGTGTAAGGGGAATGTGGCCAGGGCTTTTTAGCATGCAGGTGGAAAGTTTGAGGGGGACTCTGTGGACTTGGGAGTCCAAGGACTGTGTGAGCCAAACTGGCTTGTAGCAAAAATGGGCTTGAACAACTAGGGCCGGAGAGAGGTGCTACAGTCGGAGGAGACAGGACTGCAAAAGACAGGCTGAATCAGGGAGCAATCAGAACAGTTAGTAGCAAAAGAGTAGCAGGGTTGAACACGGCTGCACTGACAGGAAGCAGAGACTACAGTCTGGCAGAGTATTTGCAGAAGTCTTTATTATGCAATTGGTTGTAACCACATTTAGTGTGAAAATGGTGTATGTTTCCTTGAAATGGTGGGCAACAGGCCTGAAGGTATAGTTTCTGTTATTCCCTCCCCCAAAGGCAGGCAGGATGTAACTGGTTCCATTTATTTGTCTGTCTGTCTGTTTGTTAGTGGTCTGGCAGAGTATTCAGTTTTCAAGATATCGCTTTCAAGTTTTAAATTTGCTTGAGCTTATTTTAGGTGAAAATCAGTAAAGACTTTAAATTAACCACAGTCATTTATAGATCATCCTCAAAGCTAGGTTGGCTGGGTATTTGACTTTGAGCTTGAGCACTAAAAATTAAGGTCAAAGTTGACCTTGAAAAGAAAATTTAAGAAACCATATTGAGTAATATGTCCTATGAAAGGGCATGGAGAGAGCTGTACAACACACTTTTTAGTTTTTTTTTGTATGATGTCCTACAACGTTGCAAGTTTTTACAGCTTATAGAAGCCACTAATTTCAGCCGATTGTGCTCCAATCATATGGGATGATAAAATACATGATTTTAGTATGAAATGATTCAAGGTCATAGGTCAAAGGTCAGGGTCAGGGTCACAGAAATTGTAAAAAAGCTGTTTGTTTTTTCTTACAGGTGCAGCAGTTGGTGATACATTGTGCATTTCTATTTGTACTCTCTTCTTTTATTATATTTTCCCACTCCCTTTCCCCCCTGCCTGTCTGCCTTAGACTCGTACTATACCACATAATGTAATAACTTAAATAACACAAATAGAAATTAATAAATAAACAGATAAAAGATTCACATGAACAACCGGAGGCTACAGAGTTTTTATATACAGTTAGGTCGACAAATATTTGGACAGATACAACTTTTTTTTACATTTTGGTTATGTGAGGAACGCAAGCCTTTTATTTCAGGGGCTCAAAAGTAATTGGATAAATGAAATAACTGAAAATAAAATGTTAATTTCTAATACCTGGTTGAAAACTTTGTGCTGGCAATGACAGCCTGAAGTCTTGAACTCATGAACATCACCAGATTGTCGGTCTCCTCCTTTTTAGTGCTCTGCTAGGCTTTTACTGCAGCGGCTTTCAGTTGGTGCTTGTTTGTGGGCCATTATGTTCACGGTTTAGTTTTCAACAAATGAAATGCATGCTCACTTGGGTTAAGATTAGGTGACTGCCTTGGCCATTCAAGAATCATCCACTTCTTTGCCTTAATAAGCTCCTGGATTGCTTTGGCTCTGTGTTTTCAGTCATTGTTCATCTGTATTATGAAATGCCACCCAATTCAACTTCAATCACCAACCTTAAATAAACTCCAGGCCTTTTATTTGCTTAATTGATAATGACATAATGAACGAACTGCCCACACCTGCACATGAAACAAGATTTGAGTCAGTTGTCCAATTACTTTTGAGCCCTTTAAAAAGAGGGTAAAACTTCTTCATCCAAGTTGAATGTGAATACCCTCAGATGAAAATTGAGAGTCTACACATTATGTCTATGTCCATTATATAACTATAATTGGAATATGTTTCAGTTAACAGGTAAAAAATACATGTGGCAGTGTCCAAATATATATGGACTGTAGCTGTTCTTAGAAAAGCAAAATGTGTTTGGCACCACACTATTCAGATCAAAATTCTGATTGCAAAAGGTCCCAGATGGGACAGGATTTTAAAGAAATGTGTGCCCACACAGAGCTGATAAACAAGTTGAAAAGTAGGACTATCTATATCAGGGGTGGGCAACTCAAAGGGTGGTGTCCTGCAGGTTTTAGATGTGTCCTTGATACATCACAGCTGATTTTAATGGCTAAATTACCTCCTAAACATGTCTTGATGTTCTCCACAAGCCTGTTAATGAACTAATCATTTGACTCAGGTGTGTATACCCAGGGTGAGATCTAAATCCTGCAGGACACCGGCCCTTGAGGCCAGGAGTTCCCCACCCCTGATCTATATTCTTAAACTCAGCCTAACCTCTCTTAGGAAAGCTTTCTTGTAATTTCTTTAAGGCCTTATTAAAGGACATTCAAAAGCTCTTCTTTGGATGTTGGCTGATTTTTTGTGATGTTCTCTGTCAAGATGATCACAACACTCAATAGTGTTGAGGTTTGGGCTCTGGGGAGACCAATCCATGACTGATAGTGTTCCACTGTGTGTGTGTGTGTGGTTCTGTTTCAATCCAAGTATACTTTTACAATATTGCAGATGAGCTTAAGATCATTTTCATACTGAAAAATGAATCAAATCACATCATATTGAACATTGATATAATTTTGAGATTTGCAAAGTCTTGCATTGTTTTATTTATACATAGTGTCCCAAAATCTTTTGCAAAGAGGGTTGTACACAAGCATCCTGCAACCTCACCTTTAGCCTAGTCTGCAAGAAGCTGCAGTGAGTTGGAACGTTAACAAAAAGCTGCCAGATTTTTAACATGATGAATTACTTAGCAAATGTGTTTATATCTTTCCGCGTTGATTTTTTTAAATATGTTATGAAACAAGCACAACTCATTGTCCAAACCAAATACACACTCCTCAGTGGAATCTGAGGTTGTAGTGGTGGGGCATTCCTTATTTGACGTTCTGTATAAATAGAACTTTAAAAAAAAAAAAGTTTGATTAATAGGTTTTTGTGTTTGTTTCCACGGGTTTAGTTTCAAAGTTATAATGTTCAACAAAAGTAAATACATTAAAATATTTCCAGATAATGTGATATTACCTGTAAATAGCAGAAGTAGGTTTTTTCAAACCTTGAATGGGTACTGTACATATTTTAACCAATGTAAACCTACAGTCATCTGTACTGGTAAGGTTCATTTTGTATGTAAATGCCAATAATATATGTAGTTAGTGGCAATTTGAAACTGACTCCAGATCAGCGTCAAAATGCACAACTTTACAGCAGAGAAAAACATTTTTCATTTGCCTGATGAAAACAAATTACAAGAGGGCCCACTAGAGGATGCCTGACTTCACCCCATTTCATTAAGTCTGTTTGTGATTGTTTGGTCAGAGATATTCACACCAGTGGTCTGCTGGAGATCATTTCGTAGCTCTCGCAGGGCTCATTCCATTTTTTTTTACACAGAGGTGCAGATACCAGTCCTGCTGATGGGTTAAGGACTTTCTACAGCCCCGTCCAGCCCCCTAGTAACTGCCTGTGTTTGGAATCTCCTCCATGCTCTTGAGACTGTGCTGGGAGACACAGAAAAGCTTCTGGCAATGGCTTGTATTGCTGTGGCATCCTGGAGAAGTTCTGTAGGGTCCAGGTATTGCCTCATGCTACCAGTAGTGATGCTGACCCTGGCCAAAAGTAATGAAAAAACAGTCGTAAAAGATGAGGAGGGGAAAAAATGTCAGTGGTCAGCACTTGCAAAACCATTTATGTTTTGTAGGTTGTCTCTAGTGCACCTGCTTTTTAAATGCCAAAGCACCTGAAATTGATTAACAACCTGCTACTTAACTGACACACTCAATATCCCAGAGGTTTCACTGACTTGATGCTATACCAATAATAATTTTTGAGCAGTATATATATCTGTGCAATACATCAGTGCAGTGCAACATTTTATGGATTCGTAAATAATAACTTAGTACTCCAGCACTCCACCCTTGCATGCAGATATTGTATTTTGGCTTCAATAACACAGCATGGCAAAAGTGCTAATGTTCAAGCTTCAAAACCTGGGTTCAAGAAACAATTGGTGGCTACATCCACCTGAGTTTCTCAGCCTTTTTTGGATCGCATCTCATATTTGATGAAGCAGATATTTCATACTATGTTTCTATACCACTTCTTTTTGGCTGTCTCTGAGTCTAACCCGGCTTGCACCAGTACAACATTAAGTAGTGCACTACAGCACACTTCTGAAAAGAACTAAATTAAATGTTTTTTTACAGCAACACATAAGCCACTTTGGGAACTTTGAGTGAAAAAGAGAGAAAAAAATAGTAGCAACCCAGCAAACCAAGAAAGAAATTGAATAGCTGTTGTTAGATGAAAAAATAACAAAAAGAAAAAGATGGCAAAATAAGGGGTGATTGATGCAAACGATGTTTGACATTCTCTTTCTATCTCTTAGTATCTTACGGTCTCATTTTTCCCTTCTGGTTCCCTCCCTCTCTGTGTTCAGAGCCATCATAAACAGCACTAATGCTAACAGAGTAACCCTGAAGCTTGCCTACAGGGTTTGTGACCATGGTAACAGAGCCAAACACACAGCCCTGACAAAACCGCTAATATATTGCAGAAGAGGCTTTACGGCTCCTGGGCTATGTAGTCTGTGCACATAGATCCACACACACACACACACACACACACACACACACACACACACACACACACACACACACACACACACACACACACACACACACACAAAACCAGCACTCACACACTTCTGAGGTAGCCTGTCAAGTGGGCGATAGAGACACAGAAAGAGTGAATGGTACAGAATTTATTGATGGAATTCTGTGTGTGTGCGTGTGTGTGCGTGTGTGTGCGTGTGTGTGCGTGTGTGCGTGTGCGGGCGTGTGTGCACATGCACGCGTGAGAGAGAGAGTTAGAAGCGAGAAAGGAAACATCTGCATTTCAACACATGAACACTGCATGTTCCAAAACCTGTATAGGAGAAAGCGCCTGTTAGGGCCATTTACTTGCTTGCTGACAACATGTCCACATTTACATCTGTGTGCGTTTGAGTGTGTGTGCATGTGTCCATGTGGTTCCATTTAACCCTTTCCTTTGAGTGTGACACCATTTAACCTGTGGGCTGCTGCAGTGTGATTCCATTTAACACCACATTTCCGCTTGTCTGAGATGCATCTGGATGAATCTCAGAAAAGCAGAAATACACACACACTCACATGCACATTCATCTGTGCTATTACGTTAGACTTGGCTGCATGTGGAGATGCAAATACAAACACAATCAGCCGGCCGCAAACACATTCACACATGCGTGTTCCCGCACTCGCTAAAGAAATGCCACCTCCTCCACTTAGTTTACCCCTAAAGTCGGTTCTGTTGCATTGCTTGTGTATATCAATCATGGGGCACAGACGATGACTTTGTTTTATTTTGAAAATGGTTTTTAAATGAGACTGCAACATGTTAAAGCTGCATTTGGCAAGAAGGTTAGAGGAAAAATAAACCAGCTCTATGGAAATGCAACAAAACGTGCCCCAGCTCTACCAATAACCATAGTGAACGACCTTATTCTGATATAATCGTGTAGTATCAGCAGTACTTTTCAAAACTCCTTTATTCTGATAGGGTTATTATGGCATTTGTCCAAAAAAACAGGACAGCTCACAGCTTCTTATTGTTCTGTTTTTGAGTGTTTAAGAGCACATTTTTGTTTTCTTCATCACCTGACAACACTGGCAGCCAGGAGGAGGCCGGTGTTTGAGCTGTCAGCATAAGGCCCAATCCGTCACCACCATTTCACTGCAAGGTTGTGATGTTTTCACCCCAAACCCCCTCTTATGTTCCTGCACCCCCTTCCTTTCGTCCCCTGCTTTTCCATTGTATCACCCCCCCCCTCCCCACCTCCTCCAGGTGTCTAACAGGTGCCAACGGTGAACTACTTCACTTTGAGGCTCTTTGTACAAATCTGTCACCGATGTGATGTTGCATAACTGTGGTCCCCGGTATGATGTCATGGTTGCCTTTGTAAGCTGTCAAATTCATGTTAAATCAGTCACCGTCACCTGCTGTTAGATCAAGATTTTTGCATTGCGATTTCAGTTTCATTTTTTTTAAATTGGAAGGCTTTCTGGATTTTCTGGGCTCATCATCTGCGGTTGTGTGTCTGTCAGTTCTTGAATAAATAAAGGTTGATTTCTGTGTCCTGTCAGTGTAAACTCAGTTTTAATGTGGTGTTTCATGAGTCTGATCCAGGCATCAGGTTTTATCAGATCGCTTCTTTTCAAGTGGCAGCCCAGGATGATGCAGTCAGTTGTATTTTTGTAGGCTAGTTGCCAGTAATGAATCACACGTTGCTTTTGAGATGTTTGCTTCGAAAAGATGTTTGCATGACATCTGATTCAGTGAAAACTGCAAATCTGTTGCTGTCCATTTTTTTCACTTGAGTGACTAAAAACAAACCTGTAAAAGTCTAGAGCGCTGTCCGCCACCTTACTCACGTTCCAACATTTGTTCGTCAACATAAAGATTTTGGTTTGTGGTCCTTGCAGTATCATTTGATTGACTCTTAAATATCGACATTGACGAGAATTTAAATAGATGGATGCAGCTAGTATAGTTTTGTTTTCTGGCCCGGAGGTTACCTGTAATGATTTCCACAGAAAAGTCCAAAAATACAAATATTAAATGCAAAAGACAGGTGGGGAATCAATCCAAAAGAGAAGCAGGAAAAAGAAGTGAAATAGTCAAGAGGTCATACAAGGAAACAATTAAGAATATATGGAAAAAAGGCATTGGAACCCCACTGGCGGCTGAGCAGGAGGCCTGTGGATGAGGTGGAATGTCTCAGGAGAATAAGGGCTGCAGGGAGAACAGGTTAAGGCAGTAAAGCTGGGCAAGCTCTAGCAAAAAATCTGATGATTTAGAGCAGGAACGATGGCTGGAGCCCCCCAGATGGCCCAGAGTCCAACACAGAGAATAATCCAGGCAGGAGCTAATGAAGATGTGGCACAAGGCAACTCAGAAACAGATGTAAGAACGATGCCAAGCATACCAGGAACTGCCAAATCTAAAGATAATGCACCTCATCCTTCCATAGATTCTGTCTTGTCTCGTCCTGACAGATGGCCGCCCCTCTCTGACCCTGGTTCAACTGGAGGTTTCTTCCTGTTAAAAGGGAGTTTTTTCTTCCCACTGTCGCCAAGTGCTTGCTCATAGGCAGTCATCTGTCTTTACTTTATAGTATAGTGACTGTTATTGTGGTGTGGTGTTATATAAATAAAGTTTTTTTAAAAAATTAATAGTTATTTTGGTATTTCACCACAAATAGCCTAACAATGGAAGAGTAAGTGAAAATGAAAATAATGCATCCATTAAACTTGTATGCCAATCCATTGCTAAGATATAAAACATTTTTGTGAGAATTTACATCATGCTGATGCTAAAGTTCAGGGAATTGCCAAAAGTTATTAAGATTTCTTCTTTCAGAGACAAGAAGTACTCCCAGATATCTGTGCTGTTTATCGAGCAGTTGAAATACTGTCATCCCGAGGGTCAAAGCTGATTGTTCTAAGCCCTAGAACCACATCTAATTTGTGTGCATGGCTAAAATATCTGGACTAAATCAACGTCTTTTATTATAATGCTAATTTCACACTTCATTATATTACAGAGATTTGGTTCCTACATTCCGCTTTCCTGCATTTTAAAAAAATCCTTATTAGTTACACGAAGCTCTGTTGCGATTATGGTGCTGGGCTGGTTTGTTAGGAGAACGTCTGGTGTTTTTATCACTGTGCGATAAGGCGAGCATTTTGAGGACGTGCAGTAATACGTTGCTGGTACACCGAGCAGCGGGGTTCTAAGCGTGGGACCTAATCAGCATGTGAAACTGAGGCAGCAATGGTGCATAAAGAAGAAGAAAAACATGAAAGAAAATGAAGAAATGGAGATCTGTTTAAACCGGTGCCAAGAAAAGCACAAGAGTAAATGAAAAGTCAATGCTTTGAATCCAAGATCAGGAAAAATTGGTAGTGCATCATTATGTGATTCTTTATTCTAAAATTTCTGTTGTGAAACATGAATGTATCTCTGAGGTCTCGGCCAAATTATTAGTGCGTCTGGCAAAGTCAAGTAGGCCAACTGTGATAAAGATAATCTGAAATCACCTCGCACGATAACTTGAAGTTTACTCCTATGTGAGACGTAGAGGCAGTAAAAGTAATAGAACCTGAAAAAAACTTAATGGATTTGCTTGGAAATAATTGCCACGCCATATGCATTTCCATCTCGTTTTATGTTTTCATTAACGTCAACTAAAAAAAAAAAAAAAAAAAAAAATCCCAAACGGAAACTTCATTTGAAGAATCACATCTTTCAACACCTCGAATAACTCACACAAGCTACACTTAAGTGCAACTCCTGTTGACGTCAGCCGTAATTCTGTTTTTGCTGTGATGAAGTATTCTGGCGGATAACTCCTTTAAGAAAACAACCGGGAGTTGGTGAAGAGTTCTTGGAGGAAAAAGAATGACAGCTTTTCTGAAAACCCTCCAAGAAAATCTCTTCAGTTAAGCTAGAGAGAAAAATGCACACTGGTGTCTCTTCCCTTCGGTTTCTCTCTATTAAATGTTTATTTTACCTTTTGTTTTTTCTCTTACTTTGTCCGCTTTTGAAATTGTCTTTCATTCAGAATTTCCAGGGGATTTTGGAATATGTGTCTGTGTCTCTGTGTAGAGTGCTACACTACACTAAAAAAGCAACTCAGCACTCATCTGCATGATTTCATCTCAGACTGACAGCTTGTCACACTATCGGAACAGGTCACAGTTGAAGCTACAAACTCTTCTCCGCAACCCCTCAGAGGTGAGGCCACAGCTTCCTCCAAAAGCGTGCTGGGGAAATTTGAATTCCAAAAATTCCTACAGTGGAATATAGGATGTTTGGATTTGCATTATCGTGTTGAGAGATCTTGACATGTGCTTCCTATAGAGGAAAAGAATCAAACACTATCCGAAGTCAACAGGTTTGCATTTGACTACAGTCACGAGAGAGACTGCAATAACCAAAAGATTTGGAGGGGGCTTTTGCTTTCTTCTTTATTGGTTGCGTGATGTGTCTAGTTACCAACAAGCACAAATTAATTGTGACTTGATGCTCTCCTCACAAATGTGTAAAACCACACACAGAAATGTGTTCACATATGTGCAAGAGGCACTGCTGTCCTGAAACACAGAGACCAACATGATACACTGGAAAATGTAATTTTAAACTGAGTCTGTCAGTGTCTGCCTTCACAAATTCACGTTACTTCAAATGTGCAAAAGAGGACCACACAATGGCTTTTGCCGGACATGCCGTTGCATTTAGTCTGCGATTCAAGTTGTCCATGCCGTGGGTGTTTACCGTAATTAGTAATGCATTAACTTGTATGTGAATAAGTGTCTGGATTGTTTTGGGACCACGCTTTGGTTTCAAGTGAAATTTCAATGACAGAATAATGACTGAGAGGGAAACCAGCATGACTCATAGTCACCGCTCTATCACCCTCAACGCTCTGCATCACACGGCAATTACTCCCTTTGCTTCTGAGGGATCTCACAAGCTCCTTGTGTGCCTCACATCCCACCAATTAACTTCTTGTCAGGGTATTAGGTATTGATAAGTGCTATTAAAATGTGTTGACAATGAAATAAGTAGGTAACTTTAACACTAGACGCTGCCAGCGGCTGAAATTTATCTTTGGCTGATAAATATTAAAGTCTGCCAATCTTTGACTTTTCCTGAAAATGTGCAGTGTAGCATCTTTATTTCTTAAAAACTGTCCACCTAAAGACGTTTACTTCCCCACCCAAAATTTAGATCTATAAATATAACTACTCTCAGTGACAGGGCATTTAATTTTGTGTGTTTAAACATAACAAAAATGATTATTTCATGATTATTTCTGCATTGCATACAGTGTTCAACAAATCTATTAGACCACCACCTGATGTAAAATTTATGCCAAAGCTGCCCAAGATTAACAGTATTGGTAATTACCAAAATAATCAACAAAACATTATGAACAAGCTTTTTAATTGGAATTATATTTGTAATGCTGGAGTATAATTATTATATTTAATTACTTTTCTAATTTAATGTTAAAAATTAGTAAAGCGCATTATTATTTTTTGATTAAGATGCCAAATAACAATTATTTACTTGCATTCCTGAGCAGAAAAATTAGTTTTAGTGGTTGAATCATATGCATGATTCATTTTGCAGTCTGCCAGCTCAAAATTGTGCATGAAAATGTGAATTCAGTCATTTTTAGTTTTAAACAAATTTTTGACAGATTTCAAAAATATTTGCATACCCATATAGTGAGACACAATCAGAAACCACACAAATGGCCTTGTAAACCTTGTTATATGAATATGAAAGTTATATGAATGTAATTTATTATAATTAAATCATTTTATTGTAATTTTGGAGGTAGCTTAAAGGGACTACAAGTCAGTCACACAACTCTGTGCTATGGAATGGTAAACAAAAATGATACCTTTAAAGTCAGTGCCTGCTGCTTAAGGGAAATTGCAAAGTAGTTTTTGGTTGACTCTAAAATATAGGGTTTGAGTTTTGGGTTAAGGACTAAATTTGGGGTTATCACCAATGACGACACTGACATAGTTACAACGCACACACTGGACGGAAATCTGTTTCAAAGGGCTTTCATCTGACAAGTCCAAAAATATGTCATATGATTCATTAAATTCAGATGCACGTTGGTGAACTTGGAAGTTTAATCCCATTCTATAGCCTGCCAGCTGAATATTTTTGCTATCGTCATCCTGATGTTTTGAAACCTGACAACCGAGGGGTGGATCTGTGAAACCAAAAACATTGCACGCTCACTTGTGACTTCTGATTCACACTTTGCACTCCGGATAACCCTGTTGTCTAATTCTAAGTTACATTTAGTTTAATTCCTTAAGTTAAAAAAAACACACCTTTGATGATCCAAGACAAAAATACGTTTTCTCTATTTACACTTTTTTATTCAAAATCTCAGTTTTCCAAAATCTAAAATGCCCTTTATGCATAGACGAAAGCCGAGAATGCATAGAAAAAACTTGGCTGGCTAACCAAGTGATATCCCTCCTTTTTTATAATATAAAAACAAGCTAAATAAAAACTAAAATCTGGAAATAATGTTACTTAATAGTAGTCCTTTACACTTCTCAAAGTAGTCTGTAATTTCCATTTGACAAATCTAAATGCTGCTAGGGAGAGGGTCTTGTGGGATATTATCAGTGCTTTTTTTTATTTCATTAATTTCTGACTGCCTCCTCATTCCTACCTGCCACTGTCAGACTGGTTAACTATAAACTTGTTAATGTGTGGGAAGTCCCTGCCACGTCTGAATCACTGACTGAGTCATGAGCTCTCTTTCTCAGTTTTGCATTCTTTGGGTCATGTGGTAGTTAATTTGGCACCCTTGCTGACATGGGACAGCCCCAAATGGAATAAATGTCTAACTTGGATCAGTAACAACTGAGATAAAAAAGCAAGGTAGCACAGCTGACGCTTGTTTGTCATGTGTCTAGGACATCATATAAAACATTTACAGTCAGGTAAACAGCTGGCGGATTTTGGAAAATCGGGTTTAGCCTTCAGTAACTTTGTGGGTAAGAAGTGGGTTTTTAGTGTTCTGTTGAAACTTGCATGAATGCGACAAGAAACAGAGATTCTTTTACTTCAATTCAACAGACACCACGAATGAGCATTGGTGATACTTCCAAGTCTGCCTACATAGGAACATTATTAATACACCTTTGTATTGTCACTGTTTTCACTACCATCTACAGAATTTTTCCTCATCTCTGACCGTCTGTCTGTGCAATACAGCTCTCGCTCTCACGGTTCTCGCTGTCCTCTTCTACGTCTTTTCCTTTTGTTTTTTCCTCATGTATGGAAACTTAGGGCAGGTTGTACTTTCTTTCATGGTAAACTGAAGCTGGTACATCTTACATCATTGTAATCATCCTCCTTGTTGTCTCTTTGTCAGAATGGTTTGATATTGAGTTAAAATGTTCAAGGACGCTAACACAAACATTGCAGGGAGTGGTAGGGCTATATGGTACAGCTGAATCATGTCTCCTGCACTGATGACCTGCTGGTGCAGTCTCAGCGCTGATTGTTTTATGTACTGGTTGGATGATGCAAAGCCGCTATGACCGTCTGCTGCTGCATTTTAACACGTGGAACCAGTACTCTGCTGTTTTTTATGTGTTTGTGATGTTCTCTACTGTGCACATCAGGACAAAATGTTCCCATCATGTGTATGGTTGAAATACACTGGATTTATAGAGTAGCATTGCTCCAGAAGCAGAAATTAAGTCACTTGAGTGAGCATTGCCTGAGTCAATTCTCAATGGGTCCAGCCACAAGAGCCACAGTGTTTTGCTGTGGGACTTAATAGGCAACAGGGTACTGTAATGGGAAGGGAACTCAAAATGTACAGCCGTCCAGGGATGTGCACACACATTTTAAGGGCTAGGGGCTCAGTTATAAAAGGCCACCCTGTCCACATATTGCAAAAACAAATAGACTGAAAGTTGTAAAATCTTATTAGGACTGTACCTACTTATAGCCTTGCTCTTGGCAAATAGTTGCAAGAGATTGATTGTTGTTGCTAGATAAAGTATGTTACGTGTGGTGCCGCACTGCAAAAATCACTATTTTTTGGGGTAGCTACCAGAAGGCCAATTGTTTATAATTTGCATAGAAGACACAAACTATTCTACAAGCATTAGTTAGCAAGTGTTGTAGACAAGTTGGTGTCTTCCATTTAAACTGTGATCAACGATGGCAGTCTGCTACTGAACAATGCAATTACAAGGAAGTTTTTTTGGGTGCAGCATCTTGTACCGCTTACTGTTTGATTTCACTCAGGGATAGTCAACAACCTATGTGGTAACCACTTATGAAGTTTGAGCCTAGCATTTCCATGGGGACGACAATAAATCTGTAGGCCTGTGTGACTGAGGGCGTACATTTTTATTGTGTATTTCTTGCTGTCTATGCAAGTACTGCTGACTGTACTACTATGGTTCATGGCCAGAGTGCTCTTGTGCAAGAGATTTTCAATCTCAACATACCTGGTAAAATAAAAGTTAAATTAAAAAAAAATCTTTTAACATAGAAGAAAAGTACCTGTTACAACTGGATCAAGGCAGTGTATGTCTAACCAGTGTGATTTTACGCTGCATATGCCACAACTCATAATACTCTAAATACATAGAGTACATTTTGCAATACATTCATCACTGAGAGAAAGACTCAGTCACTAGTGCTTCCTAATATAGCTGTATTGTAAAGGCATGCATTTAAATAAACGTCCCTGAGATTTTCACTGAGGTTCATTCAGAATGAAGCAGCGTGCACATTAGAAGTGATTGGCAGTGATGTAGCAAACCACAGAACATAGAAAGTACATGACATTCTGCGGCTTCGCGTGACAATGGATGAAATAACTGCTGGTGACAAGAAGTGAATGAGACCCAAGATAAACTTTCCTCAACTGCCAGATAAAAGAATTGAAGCATCTTCCACTGACGGTGAAGAAAACTGCTGATTGACATTACCGAGTAATAAATACAATACAGGGCTACCTTGGCAACCAGAGCCACAAACCAGATGCGTAGACGTCCAACAATTAGCTTCAAAGCAATGCGATATGAGGAGGGATAGGAATAGATCATAATATACCAATTCCAATTCTTATCGATTCTCTAATTGATTCTCATTGGGTTGTCATTTCTTTTATTTGAATAAAACATGAAACTGCAATTGTCATTTTGTAATTCACTGTAAAGGCCTTTACAAACTGCATGTGTAAATCTTGTGTGAATGTTTCAGGCGTTAAAAAATATATAACTGTTACAATATTTTACCTCAGACACACACATAGACACTGCTCCAGGTCAGTCGCCTCAAACTGAGCAGAGCTCAAACTGCTGCGCTGACATTTGTGCACGAGAGCAGTCGTGATACAGCTTCAACTTTAAATTTCACGTGTTTTGTTTTGTTTTTGTTTGTTTTCTTTTACAATGCACTCAGTTTGTAAAGCCCTTTAGATTCGTCCTTTGCTTAGATCAAGGAACTTCACTAACCAGTGGTTGATGTCAACATCTTTTAGAGGTGCTTTGCACTCCCCCTAATCACAACAGACCATGCTACTATCTTTCAGCTCATTGTTTTGGTTTATCTACATGCGTCTGATTTTGTTCACTGTGTCAGTCTCATTAACATATGTTTGCAGTGAAAAAGGCTCTTTGCTTTCTGGCCAAAACAAACACCGGTTTACATTCTGCCAAGTCAGTGAATCTGTAAATTATGGATCTACATTAGTTTGTGTTTATGGGCGTATGTGTGAGAGTATATGCACAGAATTTAGTGTTTGTGTGCGTGTGTGTGTGTCTGACTAATTCCCTCGTAACTGCCAAGCTATGAAACCTTGCTATTCACTGAAGAGCAATAAGAACATGTTAGAGCTGTTATTGCTTACCGGAACCTTACCGGGAAAAACAAAAAAGTAGAGAAAAAACTGCATAAGAAAGACAGCGCAGTGCAAAGAGTTGCATGGACAAATGAATAAATCAAGTTTCTTAAGTGCAATACTTTATAGTAAAGCCAAAACCCACTGAGAAAATGAATAAATAAATTACTACATAAATCAATTAAAAATATATATAACATAATAGTTGACTAATCCATGTTATTAATCCTGTTGATCATAGAGTACGTGTGTACTTCTGCAAGTACACTTGCATTGCACACTTGTTTGTTTTTTCTGTGCAGTGTCCATGTAGAACAGTCTCGTGTGTGTGTGTGTGTGTGTGTGTGTGTGTGTGTGTGTGTGTGTGTGTGTGTGTGTGTGTGTGTGTGTGTGTGTGTGTGTGGAGAAGTCTTGCCAGGCCTAGTCACCTGTCACTTCTGTGTATTCGCTGTATGTGGGAATGTGCCAGTGGAAAAAGCCCTCACTATTTTAATGCTGCTTATTTCCCAGCACCTCACAGTGGTCTTTTCCTCTCTCTGCTTTGGCATGAGACTGAGGAAAACCCTCAGTGTGTGTGTGCGTGTGTGCGCGCGCACGTGTGTGTGCGCATACGCCCTCGCACCTCGTCACCTCTGATGCTGCAGTGGGAAGCCTTCATTGCCAGGAGAACCCCAGACTGGCAGGCATGCTGAACGCCTACGCACACACACACACGACGTTACGCACTCGCAAATGCTTTTACACACGTGAGCTGCACATATGTAGACGAACACAGGGACACACACTTCTCCCCTTCCACACACTCGCGCTAAACCTGTTCCATTATTTTACTGCTTCTTCTATAACAGTGGCAATGAAGCCCACATGGCCACTCCTCACTCCAATGTAAATAGTGGGATTCGAAAGTGGCACCCAACTCCAGGCCTGGAAGTCATGTAGCAATCAGAGGACCAGGTGGTGAATCACACACTAACAGTCAATATCACAGTGGCAGTTGCTGTAACCATTCAACTTTGTACTGAAATATTCCCAATTCCTCACATTTGAACTTATTCATCAGTATTTCCCACTGGTGGAAAACACTGGAAAAAGCTAAGATGCCAGGCCCAAATCACGCACGCAAAATGTCAGCACTAAAAACCTGCATGACTGTTTTATTTTTATTTTATTTTTCCCTATAACCTTTATTTATCTGGGGGAACATTGACTGTGCAAGTTGGATGCAGCCCTACAGTTAGATTTGCCCCAATTCAGAGACTCAAACACACAGATTCACCATTTATGGTGGCAAAACCTGCTCCTTTTACAAGCTGCCACTGCATCAGGGTAAAGGTTACACTTTTAAAGGAGTAATATTGTGATACCGTAGTGTGGTGGGGCGTGGTCTGCGGTTCCCAGGCGGCTTGGCAGGCAGCCGGCACACGGGACCCCAGTGCGCACTGGCCTCTGGTGGGAATGAGGGAGGTCCAGGACCTAATTCAGTCTATTTATGCCGTGGAGGCTTGATTGTGGATGCCATCCAGGTGCATGTGCCTCCCTCACATCCGCGCCACAGACCACGCCTCACCACAGTAGTTTTCAAGAAGTTTAACTCCAATTTCAGTTCAATTAATTATTTTTTTTTAATGTAACTGCAAGTCACAACAACAGTCACCTCAAGGAACTTTACATTGCAAGATAAAGACCCTGCAATAAAACAGGGAATATCCCAACAATCAGATCCCATGTGAGCAAGTAGTTGGTGGCAGTGGGAAGGAAAAGCTCCCTTTTAACAGGAAGAAGCAATAACCAGGCTGAAGGAAGGGCAGCTATCTGCCTTGACCAGTTTGATTTAAGTGATTTACTGCACACGCACACTCTAATTAGAACAGAGACTTCAAACTCTTTATGGGTGACATACAGCATTACTTTGATCTTAAGTGAGCCGAACCACTTTTGTGTCATTATAAAGAAGTTTTACTACACATTAAAACCCTGAGATATTGTCATACTAATTTCCTTGGTTATTCTAAGTAATTTCCAAGGTCCTAAGATATACAGCATAATATAAAAGCAATAAAGGAAAACAAATACAATTTCAAGAAATGTTGGTGTAGTAAGTTAAAGAAGTCTGTCAGCCCAGCTCCTTTGGCTTGAATTCTAAATAAATGTGTAAAATAACAGAAAAAGTCCTGCTTAGCTCATTGCCCAGATTCTCCTGTAATAACATAAAGGTTTTTGTTAATTTACAGGTACATGCTTTTTGTATAAATAAAAAATTACTTAGTCACGTAAGTGTAGCATGAATGGCCATGAAGATCTTTATCAGTAAGAAAAGCTGTAAAATGTATGAAAATACAGTTAAAAGTCTAGAATTTATGCCCTCCTTAACATTTACCAGAACTCTACTGTGGGCCAAATTGGAGTCACTGCTGGGCCGATTCTGACCCCCGGGCCTTATGTTTCACACCCCTGGATTAGACACAGCCTTGCTACAATCTGTGCAACCTTCCTTTGTTTCAGCTGTGCTCATTCTTTCCTCTTATTTTGTTCTGCTTTGTTGTTGTTGTTATTTGTGAGCTTATATTCTTCACTCTTTCTGTTACTGCCTGACTTATTGTGAGTACCTTTCCCACCAGCTTCATTCTTATCTGACTTTGCCTGTGCTTTGTTAGCCTCGTCCCCGGTGTGTCTGTGTGCCTTGCTTCAGTCTTTCTAATGGCAAAAACCTTTTTTGCTGGTTCCCTGGTTCTGCTTTAACAATTAGAAAACACATACACAGCATGAAGGGAGAAGCTGTTGGTGTGCAGAGGGTGTGATTTGGATGAAAGTTAGCTGAGACTCTGTTTTTCCAGTTGTGTACGTGTGTGAGGATGGTTTACATTAAGGCGTGCATGTTTGTGGATGCCATAAGGTATCGCTGGCAAGGCAAGGTGAGATTAAGTTTCTCCAGTGAAATGTCAGCTGAATATTGTTACTGCAGGGGGATCAGAGACCAGTCGAGCACCACTGAACCGGAATGAAAGTCATTTCTGCTGGATTTCTCCCCACCAGCCCAGTTTCTCTCTTTCCACTCCTATAGATTCGTCGCTGCTCGATGGAGTTTCCCTATGTGTACGTGTGTGTATTTTTTGTGCATTTTTAAAAGGGGCACAGCAGATGCTAAAACATATATGTTTTAATGGTAAAATACTGCAGCACAGCATTGTTCAGGTGTGTATGTTTTTTTTCATGCATTAGCAGGTGGTGGCAGAGGCTTGTCAGCCGTAATGGTAACAGTGATTTTGGCATGCAGATTCCTGCATCGTGAGCAAAGTGTCGCTGTGTGTGTTAGACAGAGAATAAGCAGGTGGTGCCCAGTCTTGTGTGTCTCTCTCAGGGTGGTCCTCTGAGTAGGTCTCAAATTAATCCTCATTACATTAATCAGTCTCACATATGAACACATGCACAATGAGCCAACTTAATCACAAGGCTGGTTGTAGAGCACTTCACATTCCCTGGCACATACTCTATATTGTGCATATTTCATCTCGCTGCCTTTTTAAAATGCATCGACACCTTGCTGTATCCTTAACATCTGAGGAGGGAATAACACCGGTTTTCCTTTATTACAATACTGGTTTGTTGCATGCTTTTGACTGCATGCCATCATGACTCAACACCCTCAGCCATGCGTCATTCAACATCATAAAATCATTTGCAGACCTGCAGTGGCAGTGTGAAGTCAAAAAATACAAATTCTCGACCTAAAAATTGGTAAATGGCAAACAGCGGGGCAAACAATCCATTAAGAATATGCAAGAGACAGAGTCTATGACTGAAACATCATATACAAGGAGATCAACTGGAAACGATGGAACAGAAGAAAGGAAACAAACCAGAAAACAAGTAACACCATGAAAGCCTGAAAAGCAAAGGAAAGGGAAACCATCAGTGGTATTAACAGGAAAATATGTGTTCTTATTATGTTGGAAATCAGATGCTCCTGCTTGGGATAAAATCACACATCACAACACAACAGTAGTGGTAGCAAAGCTTACAAGTTCTACTGTTAGCAAAACTAATAACAGGAAATAAAAGTGACAAAACATGTGGGGCAGCTAACATTACAAATACCTGTTAATAGATGTTGCAATGAAATATTAACATATATTCTAGATGCTTTAACTTCACAAGTAATTCTGTGAGTGGGAGACCCCAGCTTCGGTTCGATGGGTTTGATGTAAAGTCAAAAAAATAAAACATCAGAAATACTTTACCACATAATGACTCTATGTCAAATGCCCCAATGACTAATAGAATATCACAATGAAGGAAATCAAATCCACTATCTACTAACTACTGGAGCCTTGCTGTCCACAAAGCTTTAAAAAAGAAACGTAAAAAAATTAAAACTGTACACACCCAGCATATAAATGGAGCAGTGGAATTTATTATCACAGTACAATAGATTATGGAAACTTTGTGAACTGATGTCAGAGAGATTTATATTTCAATTTCAAAAAGCAGAAAGCCCCGAAATCTGGTATATAAGAGTGGCATTAAAGATACATTTACTGAAAGAAACGCCTGGATGCTACTGGGGATGAATGCTCCTGACTTTTCTGTAAATGAGGCATATAGGAATAACATAGACTGGGTGAGTATTAGTTGCTGTCAGAAACGGTGTGCCATAGTTTTGCTTTTATGAGCTGTGGAGGTTAAAACTAAAGGTGTGTGTAAGTGTGTTTTCTGCGCCTCGCCTCTGTATCCGGCACTCTGTCATTGTGATTAACATGCTGTCCAGCAGGACCGCTGTGTTCTTGTGTGTTTTTTGTAGTCTTTGTGTATTTGTTCTGCAAGTTTATGGCTGCAAAAATCTGTTGCCAGTGTCGTTACACTAATTGTGTCTGTGTGCATATACACTTTTGTGCATGCATGTGTATGTGTGTGTGTATGCATATTTCCAGCAACTCTCTCTCCAGGAATGTAGCATGGCTCTTCAGAAGGGGATATTAGTGCTGACCGCAGGGCCTCTTTCCCCTCTCGGCTTCCATCTGGTGTCGCATTAAATATTAAACTTTTTAATTTGATTCAATTCCCGACGACAAACACCCTTGATTAGATCCAGATGTTAGTAAGCAGCAGGCCCACCCCAGGCCTGGTCTGTGCCTGGGGTTTGGATACTCTGGAGCCCTGCGCAGGAGCTTAGACTGAGACCTGGATTAAAGCTGGAACTGCAAGTGGAGATGTGGATGTTGCTCCAGTTTTGAGTGAGAGGTGGAAGTGGTACTTTGTGAAGGAGAGCAAAGGAAGCTATTCTCTGGACCTGGGTATGGAAATTGGCCTCGCAGTTGGATTCAAACCTAAACTAAGATTGGAACTGGGATGTCAACCCCATGTGTTGATTGGAATTGCTCCTACTCTCCGAGTTGAGATAAAAAAAACAACCTATGATTGCTTGTATTTGTGAATGAATGAATAAAACAGAGGAAAACCTCAACAATCAGACAATCTCTTATTAGCAAGCACTTGATGACAGTGGGAAGGAAAAACTCCCTCTGAACAGGAAAAAAAACTCTGGACAGGATGAGATGCATTATCTTTAGATTTGCCCATCTCAGTGGTAATATCATGAAATGGGTCCTTTCATTATTAATTTCCTGTTTTGTTTGAAATTCTTAGTCCCTAGCTGAGAAACATTTTACCAGGCTGGTTACAAGCCATTAGTAGCCTTCACCTTTGACTCCCAGCTTCCTGCCTACTAACCTCCTGACTGATCTTAAGAGCTAACTTTCTACAAGACACACCTTGTGAAAAAGAACCCCTCTAGAAGGAAGACAGGACATTTTAGTGATATGGTGCTGATATTGTTCCATCAAACAGCTGATGCAGGTGTTGACATGTCCTTAAAAGTGTTGTATTTCTTGGCTGCTGCCTCAAAGCACATTGTGCGCTGTCTATCTTGCGTGCTGCACAATATCGTTTATTATTTAGTATCTACTGATATCTACTGCTAGATAGTTTATTGTGATGGTGCTGTTTTTTTTAAAACAAGAAACAAAAAAAAAACAAAAAAAGAAAAAGAAGTGTTGTATTTCTGTTGCAGTTGAATCACACAGCTAATCTTCGTCAGGCTCATGTCTGATTGCACCAGTGCGAGAATGGCGGTTGTTGTAAATTCATAGCCAAGGAGTTGCCATCCCTTCCACATCCCCTACACATGTTTGGCAGAACTGTTTGGATCAATTTTCACAAGATGTGTCTGATCTGGTATTAATGTATTAAGATGGGTAAAAGTTTGGTTATTTTTTTGCCACAAAAAATGGGGTTTTGGGTTTTCACTGTTTTGACCTATGATTAAGGGCATTTTCACACCTATAGCGCATTTGCTTTGGTCTGGATCAGTTGAGGACCTTGTAAACTTGTAACTTTTCCCCACTGTTTGACTTTTTTTCCACACAGAAAAAAAAGGGAACCAAAATGCAGTACTACAAACTACTTGAGAACATTCAGTCCATGTATTGGTCACCTGTCTGGAGCGAGAGCAACCTTGACGCATCCCAGGTTACAAAGCATCCTTCAAACTTTCAGCATACACCTGGCACTTGGCTCGGATCATGTCCTGATACATAGATGAACCATTTTGGAATTCGTGTGACTCTGGACCGAGACCACTTCAGTGGGTCTTCTGTGTATTTGTCTCGGTCCACCTCAAACTATGATTACTGTGTTCACACATGCACAAGAGAAAGGGAGACAATAAACCACAGTTCAAACTCAAAGTTCCAGTGGTCTAGTATATTTGAGGCAAGAACCTGGGGCTTTTTGGAGTTTTCTCGGCCATCCAAACTCAATCAGGTTGGGTCAACTGAACGTCATTATGGGCAGCTGTTAGTCTATGCAGAGCGGCACTGTAATATAGTGCCAACCTGTCCAGAATCTACTCTGCTCAAGGGTCCAACAGGAAATGGTATTGTGGATATTTAACATTAGATATTTGCATTTCTAGACATGAGCCTGGGCCTGCCTAAAGCTTTCGACTTACATGTTACAAGCAATTTTCCTTTCATGTTCTTTATATTCGGATACTAAAATGTTTGATAGCTTTTTTCTGTTGCTACTTTAAATGAAGCTTAAAGCCAAGTGTAAGGACCGAATTTCTGGATGCGAGTCTCTGCTCACCATTTGCTTGAGTCTTTCAGATATTCCAGTGCAAGCACGTGCACACTTCAAAATAGTCATTAAGGCCACATTTATTTTTCTTAAAACAACAAGAACCCAATTTTTCTTCTAACAAGTAAAACAAAATTTTAAATGGGGTAAGATAATATCACTTATTGCCAGTTAAAGTCAGTTCAGTGAAAAATGTCCTTGAATTAATGCCACTATCTTGATTCTGGTAGATGCCTTAATCCATCTTTGACATGTTTTGGTTGACAATTGGTTTTAAAAAAAGAAAAACAAATGGAAAAGCGCTTTGGAAGCTTGTGCTTTTAAGTCATTTTTCTGGCAATAACTCTTAATAAATTCCAAACTTTTGGGGGGATTAAATGACTTGTTAACACAGATTGTCACAGCAAATTACATAGTTATCTATATATTAAGACAGAAATCCTGGGAATTCTGTCTTTCAGTGTTACTACTGTTGCTTCCCACGCAGGCTCTTTCTCCACATTTTTCCACAGTCGTATGATATTACTGTATCTTTAAATTAGTACACTACAGATAAAAGAGCTCCGAGGGTACTGGAGCCACCCAAAAGACCTGAAACCAAATGTGACATTGTTTAACTGCGTGAGGACCTGACAGCAGGCTTCAGTCCTGGGGTCTGTGTCCTCATCCGCCATCCCATCTGCCGCCTTGATCCAGATGTCTCGGCAACGATGAATCATAACTACTTCAGCTTGTTACCATTTGATTCTGTGCTTGTGTTTTCCACAACATTATATCCTTTCACAGTTTAGACAGCTAAGAAACACAGAGTGAAAAGGGAGAAAAACAGGGTCAATCTGGGTTTGGTAGGCCAAGAAAAATTTGTAATTTTTAAATTTTAGCAAGCTTCCATCCTTCATGCTAATCGACCATTCACCAAACCCTCAAACACTCACATCGTGATTGACCCAAATATAGTCTAGGAACAGCAACTTAAACTCAAGACTGTAATAGAAAACTCAGTTTTCTAGCAAGGCCAACTTACGTACTATTAGCTTATTATGAGCTTATTGTGTTGCATGTAGATGTATGCTCAAGTCGATTAATGAGCAGTTCTGGTGTTTCCACCCCAGTCAGTGTTACCTGAGATATATATCCGCATGCTAAGTGGCTAATCAGAGATATGGAAGAAGCAAATATGAGTCTAATCTTAGCAGTTCTTTTCTCTTTCTGAGTGATATGGTAGTGAGCACAGTAGCACAGCCAGCTGCTGTTCACATCTTCTGTTTGTAAGTACCAACCAGTCAGAAGAAAGTTGCTTAGTTTAAAAACAAATTTAAGGAATTTAGCATAATATGGCTCCTGCCTGACACAACCATTAATTTTGTACTCAGCAAATTTAATGTTTTGGCAATTCCTAAAACTATGGATCAATTTTTTCATATTGTTTTTACTCAATTCTGACCCTACCATCAAATGCTGCAGCATAAATTGAGACTCATTGGACCAGAAAATGTTTTTCCAGTTTCCTGTTCTTATCTTCCAGGCTCAAGGTTTGACATGCTGTGCGCTCAGAAATGCATACCTTGGTGTTTTTCAGGTTACTGTTGCCTTTCTGAGAAGTCAAAGCACTCTGGCCAGTCTCCTCTGACCTTTCAGATCAAGAAGATATTTCGATCTGACTGCCACTGCCACGCAGTGGATAATTTTATCTTTTCAGACCATTCTCTGCAAACACTATTTCTGATCGTGCAGGAAAATCCCTGTCGATTAGCAGTCAGTCTGGCACCAAAAACCATGCCGCGTTTAAAGTCAGTTGTCTTTCTTCCTCATTCTCTTGCTCAGCTTGAACATCAGAAGGTTTTCCTGACTATGTCTGCTTGCCTAAATGCATTGAGCTGCTGTCATGTGACTGTCTGATTAAGTGTTTGTGTTGAAAAGTAGTTGAACAGGTGTAACTAACAAGGTGACCTGTGAGTGCACGTGGATGATCTGATATCGTCGTGTTGGTGTTGTTCCTGGAACAACATAGTAAATGTTGTTTCAGGTTCAACATTGCAAGTGACCAATCACATTGTTGTGGCGTTTTTCTTTGGCGCGCCAAGCCATTCGTGCATTTATGAAATTCCAATGTTGCAAGGACAATATCAATTCTGCTTAGCGTTTATTAAAGGGTTAGGGTCAGGGTCCGTTGATCGGCGGACAGAGGCGGTTTCTCGCAGCTTAAGTACAGTTTTTTGTTTTACGGCAGTTTTTCCCGAAGTCGCAAAAGTTTGACGTCACAACATTCTGATTGGTCACTTGCAATGTTGATCCTGGAACAACATTTACTATGTTGATCTGGGACCAACACGACGATATCAGATCGTGCGAGTGCACGTAGCTTTATTGTAACAGTGAAACTAAGTGTTAATATTAGTTATCCAATGTTTCCCCTCCCTGTGGTATATACTTAGTTGCCTCTGTCCTGATGTGACTTTTCTCCTTATGTGTGATAAGAGGAGAAAGTGGGTTTGTGAGAATTTGCAGAATCTCCATTTAGGCCTCTCTGTGGAGCTTACGTAATTCAATCTAAGATTATCTTGGAATTCGCAGTTTCTAGTGTGGGCCTTTCCACATCGCGCTTACACTGGCTGAATGAATAGCTCTGCTACAGCTACAGTGAAATATAAAACCATGCAAGACTTCATTCATGCATTTCTTTAACAACTCTTTAATAACTGTTACAGGAGGTTATTCTTCTCAATATGCTAAAGCTGAGCAGGTTAGTATATTGTTACATAAAAGCTTGCTGTATGTCAACCAAACAGACCATTTGTAGAGTCTTCTGGCCACCTAAAAAGAGGAAAACTCCAAGTTTTTTCCAAACAATTGCACTTGGATAGCGAGCTGAAGTGCTGCATGGGGGGAAAAATGAGCCTTTTAGATTTAATGAGATTAGATGAGATGAAACTTTAATGATCTCCTTTGAGAAATATGGCTATTGCCACAGCGAGGAGTAATAGGATACATCAAAGAGAAATAGGATATAAATATGAACAGGGTAAATGGGAGTTATATAAACATATGCAACTGACAATAATTTGCAATGACTACATCTGTGCAATCTAATTTACGGCAAATGTTCAACAAATGTGTACTATTGAGTTATGGGCCCATATGTGTTTTGTGCGTTTTTGTGAGTTCTCTCTAGGGGATAGAAGACGATCGATGGTACTGCTTGAACCTCTGTGTCTGATATAACAAAAGTATGTGGCTCCATGTGTATGTACATAGTGTGAACTCCTTATATTTTTCTTCATTGTTATTTGTGTGTGTGTGTGTGTGTGTGTGTGTGTGTGTGTGTGTGTGTGTGTGTGTGTGTGTGGTTGGCATTGCTGATAAACAGGCAATGGGTTGGGAGGTGGAAGGAGTCCACTGCCTCAGATTATTGACACAAACCTGGCAGAACGTAGCATCAGGGGCTCCAAGAAATCTTGCTGGCGGCCTCAGTGCTGCAATCTGATCCTTTCCATCCAACATACGACATTGAAAATGCGCCGAAACAGCCTGCGAGGGACACTGCTCTATCTGCGCTTATACATCTCCTTGTGACTTTTTCTTCCTTCTGTGTAACAATCGGCTTTAGGGGATTTTTAAGTCTAATTTGCCTTCCTGTCAGTCTGTCTCTTACTGTTTGGCCCTCACTCTCTCCTTCTGCCTTTCTACGGGTAGCATGTTAAGAAATTTTAAGGCCACGTGCAAGCCTTCAGGTCTGGGGGTATGCAGCACTGGGTTGCTGTGTGTCTGAAGTAGATATGGATGGAAACAAATAGCCTCCCGACCATGGGAACATTTTCCTCTTCCCAAACCTGTTACTTTCACCCTTGGCTCACATTTAATTGGTTGAGTGTGTTCCTCTCAGCTGGAAGTCCATTCCTTATAGATGACAGATTGATTGTGCTGCAGATGCATTGCATTCATGCGTTGAGTTTATTCTACTATTGATTATGTTTCCATAAACAGAAATGAGAGTTTTAGTCTGAGATGTTGTCATTATAAATACATTTCATCAGTGTGTCAAGGGTTCCATGAATATTCATGTAAATCGCAGCACTTAACAACCAGAAGTGATTCGTCTTAGTTCGCAAAAGGAATACAAGCACATGAAGACATGCAGTTTTGTGCAGTGCAAAATACTCCACTGATCTTAAGGAGCAATGATGGCCAGGTAAGTAAATCCTAAAAGGTTGATTCTATTCATCTGGATGTAGCATTTTCAGTGGGAGAATCGTTTCGTCACTCAAAATTGACCCTTTGGGAGTAAGTAATGACGACTATATTCACAGAAATCATCTTATCTCATGTTCCTCTTCCATAGAGAAGCCAGATGTTCTCTGCTGAAACTGAATGAATGCTGCTGACGTTGATGATTCTGGGACATCTCATGCATCACCATTTATAGCTTATAGAAATGCAATTATAGTTTACTGGTGGTTAGTTGAGCAGGCTACAAAGTCAAGCTCAGCCCACATTCCCAATAGATCAGATGTTGCTGGATGATATATATGCCAGCTGACATCAGCTGATGTGAGACTGATGAGGATCCAACTGGCAAATCAGTGTGCACCGTTCAATGTTCTTTAGCGTGACTACAGTTGTTGCATTCTGCAAGCTGCTTTGCAACCCATTTTCACACCAGCTCCTCCTTTTCCAAATTGTTTCTGATGTTGTGTCTATTGTCACTCATGCCTGCTCTGTTCTGTACAGGGTGGCGATTTTGCTGATCTACCCATCCTATGCTCCTCATACTTTCCACATTTGCACACAGTAGGGTGGAGAGATCTCAGAACAGAGCTATATTGTTAGATATAAATTAATGCAGATGGAAATGACAATCTTGTTTTGGCTCTAGTGGTTCTGACTGAACTGCAGTCAGGGGACATGCCTCAGCAACAACTGGACAGATTACATTTGAATTCTATGCAGACTTTCATGGTTTCTATTGACATCATATGACAAAATTCTGCAAAAGTTACAGCATTAAGACTAATCATTGCAGTATTGTATGCATGGATGGTTGTAGACTTCATCCACGAGAACTGATTTAATTTGATTTGATTAGGGATGGCCGGACCAGCCTTTTCTGGTTCTGATCCAGTACCTACACCTTGGCTGTGGGTATCTGCCAATACTAATACCATAGATAAATGAATAATTTGCTTCCCACACTGAGAGGAAAAGTCTGGCAGTCATAAATAAAAACACCTAAGGTGGTGCTGCCAGGGAAGAGGAAAATGGGAAGACCACAGAGAAGTATCATGGATGTAGTGGAGGAGGACACGTAGAGGGTTGGTGTGACAGAGGAGGATGCCAGGGACATGGTAACATGGAGACACATGATCCATACAATACCATAGGTTTATCAATAGATTATTGATAAGTGTTACACCAAACCAATATCCTCACCTCCAACAGGTTACGGAAGATATCTGCCCCTCCCTGGTTCTGTCCGAAGTTTCTTCCTGTTAAAAGGGAGTTTTTCCTTCCCACTGGAACCAAGTGTTTGCTCATGGGATGTCCTCTCTTGGAGTTTTTCACTCGTGTCAGTTCACCAAGATAATATTGCAGTTACATCAAAACTGTCCCTTTGCTGTTAGCTTCCTCTATGCTACATTAGTTCAGCTACTGGCTGCTGCTGTTGCATGGTAAAATAAACACAGAGCAACACAACTGAATGGAACAGATTGGACCATGGATTGGCTTATGGGCACCGATATCTAGTCCAGCTTTTTTGGGTCAGTATTGGACCAATATCCGATCCAGATATTGGATCTGCGCATCCCTGCTTTTGATCAGCTATCTTTTCGGCTCATCTCATTCGCCTTCTTCGCAAGTTTTAGAGTCACTGTTTCCTAAAGAAGATAGCAAAATGTTCTATGTGTATCCCCCTTTTTGCCGCTTGCTTGTTCAATCTAATATCCATCCTAGCATTGTCCATATTCAAACTATCTGGATCTCATTAGATCAATGATTGTGGCAAGTGATAAATCCCAAACAAGACAGTTTGTTAATCAATCCCTGCAGACCGTGCTTAAAGTTCGTAGGTGATTTTACATTGGCCACTAAAAGCATAAAAATTGGAAATTTGCACGTTCCATTAGAACATTTTATTGTCTGTAATTTACTACTACTTGTAAATTCCAACAACTAAAAAAGGCAGTAAATCCTGATTCAAGGTTGGTGTAGAACTGCATATGTTTAGGAAATCCTCGCTATCAGTGTGTATATGTCGCTATATGTGTTGCTTTTTTCCTGGCAGATATCCTAGGGGTCACAGATCTTCCGAGCACATGACTAATCAAGGCTGTTTACTACGACAGTGACTGAGACATTTTTAAAGCCTACATTACTTTCTCAACTACTTATAAAATCTTGTGCAATCGTTCTAGTGCTGACATACATGTCCACATATATGCTGTTTGAAAATTATTAATCATTTGAATTATGCCTATGACTCTGTTTATGCTAGCAGACCTTTACACACCTTGAGACAGATGAGAACATACACAGTACCAGCTCCAGTGGTTGCTGTGAACAGCAGCACACCCCTGATCTGCTTATTCAGAGTTTCTCAGATCTGAATTTAACCATCTGACTCAGGCTGTAACCATTTAGTCTGTGACAAATGCCACAAATAAACCTTTTCAAAGAAAATGTCACAAACTAACTGTGCTGCCGTGAGGGATGACAGTCTAAGCCATCCACTCATTTTTTTTGCTGTTGGGTATGATGTACAAGCTATGTTATAGTGTAGGGCCTGAGTAAGGGTTAAGAACATAAGCACTGCCATGTGTTTTGCTAGGCAGAGTGGGTCTGTTTTGCCAGGCCAATCATCTACTGTTGGCTGTTTAAACTATGGAACTGGGACTTTCTTCTGCCAGCCTCTGCTGCCAGTGGACCAGTGGACTTGGCTGAGTACAACTCTCTCTCCCTCCATGGCACTTAGTGCAGAGCTATTCAGCCAATAGACTATGATCTTTTGCAGAAATGGGCTGGAAACAGGACTGCCGAGGGCTGCAGGCCGGGTTATAATCTTCAGCAGTATGCCCAGTACTCTTGGCTTTAGCTGAGCCGCTCTCAAATACCCTCTAATTCTCCTAATGCAAGGCCTTGGCTCAGTCATCTGCACAGACAAGCCCTCTGCCAGTTGGTTCCTTTTTATTGTCATTATTAAGTTTTTATTTATTCTTATCAGTGGCGCTAAAGCAATTGTGATCCAAGCAGGCAGCTGTATGTTGTGAGGCATGGAGACATGTACACCTTAGTCAGCTGTTTTTTTCAAAGTCTTGCAGAAGTCAGCGAGCACAGCAAGAATCTAACGTCAATGGCTGATGATTCTATTCCCAGTGGAGTTAATCTTACAAAATGTATTTATTAAATGTATGGCACTTCAAAGCATCTGCTAAATGACGTGCTACATCACAGGAAGCACCACATTATGTATCATTAGTCTCATACCTCATAGGAAAACTCATCCTTGATCTTAAGATGTGTGACCTGTGACCATTGTCACACTACACATCATTTTTATTGTGCGTGCCCTACCAAAACAAACTAAAACGCTCATTTGTATTTTAATGGTGATCACAACAGACAACAAAGAAAGCAAGCAAAGTGATTTTTGTGCTGTTTTTATTTTGTGTGTGTAAGTGTGCAACTGATGTGGTTTTGGTGTAGCAGCTTACTGGCTCCTTGTTTCCTGGTTTACAGTAGAGTCTAAGTGCATAATGAGAGTCCTGTAAACCTTTGGTGCTGCGGTCAGAGAAAGTTGCATTGCAGTTAACATAATTAGGACCAATACCAGAGCTCTACCACATCTAGGACGTTTTCACACCGCTGAACTGAGCTGAGGCGACCTCCATTCCTGGACGTGGAAAAAGGTTTGATTTAAGGATTTAAAATCTGATATTCATGTCATCCAGAGCATCAACGTTTCATCTGTGAAAACAAAAAGTAAAAATATGCACAGTGGCTCTGAGAGGCCAAGTGCACTGCAGAAAAGAAAGAAGAAGAAAACACCAGCAAATAGACAAGTACTGCAAAAGCACACAACGTACATTGGAAGTTGAATAAAACACAACAGAAACGGAAATGAATCCCACAAAAGCTAACCCCCCCCTTAACAAACTCAAAAAACACAATGGTGGTTTCTTCTTCCACTGTGTTTTATTCAACTTCTGCTCCCATTGTGTTTTTTCTTGTGTTTTTTGTGCTGCTGCAGCGTTTTTCGAAGTAAAAACAAGCATGTCCTAAGGATGCTCAACTGAACTGAGATCTAGTGACTGACAGTGTTTTTCCAAACTTCTGTGTATCCAATTTTGGTAAGTCTGTGCAAAATGTAGCCCTAGTTTCATATTGTTAGCTGACAGGTGTGTGCAGTCTTCTGTTACTGTAGCAGAAGGTCAGATGGGTTGCAGAGATGCTCTTCTGCATATCCTGTTTGTAACCAGTGGTTATTTGAGTTACTGTTGCCTTCCTGCCAGCTCAAAGTAATCTGAATGCAATCTGAATGAATGTTGTGGGGATTAGATTTTCTCAGATTGTGTGATTTTCTTAGTGTTTTCTGATGCTTATATTTTCAGTTTGCTTTTTTTCTGTTTCAGAAATGTTGTAAAAGTTTGAAATAAATTCTTCACATTTCATTTTTTTATCTGAACACAATATGTTCACGTTAACCCATATGGAAAAGATATATATAAATCTTATAAAGTTTGTATCTGTCTTGTGTGAAACTTGTATGAAAAGCATATAAAAGTGAAAACAGATATAAGATCCCTTGAAAAATTATATAATGAAACTTGTATGTTTTGGATACTTACTAAAACAATGTATGAAAGTAATGAGAAAGTGGCCACTTTCATGAGTAAATCATGTAAGCCTTATATGTCTGTGAAGGTTCTCAGTCATCCAGGTCATCGTAGTCAAAGGAGCTTGCAAAGAAAAGCGTCTGGACTTCTTTAAGTTGCTTGAAGACGTTTCACCTCTCATCCGAGAAGCTTCTTCAGTTCTAAGGTCAAATGGTGGAGAGTCCCAGATATAAACCTAGTGGGAGTTTCCCCCCACAGAGGGACAAAAGGACCCCCTGATGATCCTCTAATCACCTGCAAGCCTTATATGATTTACTCATGAAAGTGGCCACTTTTTTACTATTTCTTTTCCATATGGGAACTCTACGTCATGCCTTTATTTTTGCTGTATTCCTTCCAAAGTCAGTGAGGCTTTGATAAAAGTAAAAGATAGTTTGACACGTGAAAGAGTATTGAAAGGCTTTTATTAATAAATCACATAGTTGAAGTGTTTGGCTGACTTTTCATGTTTGGAAATGTGCGAAAAAAAAAAACCCTTTTCAATTGTTTTAGTTATTTTGTTTGTTTGGTTTTTTACAGATGCGAGTTTGTGTTACGAAAAATACCTGTTTTGAGAACTGAGAGAGAGGAAAATTGCTGCTGTAAAAATTTGCCAAAGCATATTAAAAATACTGGAATAACAATAATGTAATAAAAATGACAGTCCTACACAGGAGTCAGTTCAGCTTTCTTTCCACCTGTGTATTTCAAATAATTTTATAATTATTCTTTGGAAAGTTACAGCAGATCTTCCAAATATCCCAAAACTGGCCAAACTTGATTTTTGTGAGTTAACCTTTCTGAAGAAAAACACTGTGAAACTGCGTAGGTTGTTTGTTTTTCCACGAGTTAGCTATACACCGTTTTTTTGTATGTTTGATCTTTTTCTGAAAAAAGCAGAAGTTAAGCAGTGACCTGATAGTTTTAGTGATCACAAAACCATCAAAATACTCAAAAAGCATCATTTTGGAATTAGGGTGGGCTGGTGGTGGCCTCACAGCAAGAAGGCCATGGTTTCTGTGTGGAGTTTGCATGTTCTTCCGGTGTCTGTGTGGGTTTTCTCTGGATACTCTGACTTCCTCCCTCCCCCAGAATCTAAAGATATTAGATTTATTGCAAGGGTTGGGAATGTTGCAGTTGATTAGAATCAGAGCTTTTGCACGGAGGGGTCGCATCATCTCCGTTCACTCCAATGCAATGTTTTCCAACCTTTTGAGATTTTTCACATTAGAAAATCACACAGCCCACCACCAAACAAAAATGTCACAAAAAACATATTGATAATTTTTCCCTGCACACCAGGCATAGTGGAATTGGTTCGGTTTGTATACCCAGTATACCTTTCTTTCTTTCTTTCTTTCTTTCTTTCTTTCTTTCTTTCTTTCTTTCGTTCTTTCTTTCGTTCTTTCTTTCTTTCTTCTGACCACTACTAATGCTAGCGCCTTCATCTGAGTTGGAATTTTCTCCAGGACCCAGGTCAGACTGACTAATTTTTCTTCTCAAATATTTAGCAATTGCTATTACCATTACTTACTCCAGGGCTCCAGTTAGAATGTGTATTTACACTTTGGGTTTGAACAAAAAAAACCTGTCTCTGTGTTTGCGGTATATTTTATGGATGGATGGTGATTGCTACTTATTGTTTATTGTAATGGCAGCCACACGGTAAATTCCTAATTCTAAATTTCCGTCAGCTCTAAAGAGAACACACTTATTTGGCTTATTTAGGGTGATTTTTAAGTCCTCTTACATGGAGTGTAGGTTTATTTGTTATTACACAACAAATTGCAATTAAAACCCTTTAGAGCCAGTCGGAGCGGGCACGCTCTGTTTTGTGTAACTATTTTTAAATCCCGGTAGCTCTGCAACCACGTAAGCTAGCGCAATAATTTTTTTTGCATATGAAACCAGAGGAGTTGTACTTACATCTTATGCCATCAGCCAATCCTAGATCACGGTTTCCTTCCACATATAGCTTTGCAAAAA
>NW_024582432.1:132303-137649 GCF_018398535.1 Haplochromis burtoni
CATGTAAAAATATAATATAAGCTCTGGCGGACTTGGTTCTATGGTAGGTCTTAAAGGGTTAATTCATAGCAATTAACAAAGAAAAGTCACCTCTTTAAGCCAGTGCATGGTACATTTGACTAATGGCACTGATATTAGTCAAACCAACTGGATTTGGTAGTGTATCTCAAGGCTTACCTAGTGTGAGTTGCTGAAAGGTAAAAATGGCACTATGAAGACAGTTTGGTATTAACGACCCAAATTTATCCATAAAGTTCACTAAAATTGAACCTATGATGGAAAAAAACATCCTTTTTTTGTTACTTCATGTGGTTCTGCTAAATGATTCAATTGTGCGATGAAATATCATAATTTTAAATGCTAGCGTGACGATGCCAGACCTGCAGTCCTTAATGTCTCAATACCTCTTATACATTAGTAAAACTGCAGAGCAACAGAGGTACATAGCAAGCTTCCAAACATAGCTGATAATTGGATAAACTGCCTTATTCTGAGCCAGAGCACTTGATTGTGAATTTAACCACAGACTGTTTCACATAACCGAGTTTACAAAGAAAGAGGCACAGAGGAAAAATTGTGTTCTGAAGGTGGATGCCAAAGCTGGATTAAAAGTCCCTCTTTTTGTGAAGGTGGTGACAAGCTCTGGGTCTTGGAGAGTTAACCTGATTGGTAGTTTAGAGGAAACCTCTAAGAAGATCTGATAGAGCTAGCCAAACAATTGTTCAATGAGAGCAGAAGAAGTCCTTGGCAGAATTTTGTTGAGGTAGGATTTGCGTGTTTGTGTGTGGGAATATTAACTTTGCTATCAGTGTGTATATGTCGCTATACGTGTTGCTTTTTTCCTGGCAGATATCCTAGGGGTCACAGATCTTCCGAGCACATGACTAATCAAGGCTGTTTACTATGACAGTGACTGATAACACGCAAAGCCCACTGCATTATCTTTCTCAAATACACATATTAAGTTGCTGCAGTTTGGCATATCATCTTCAGGCTTACGTCTGGCTGACTGGGGATCGGTTTTATGAGGAATGTTATCTAACTTGTATGGCAGCAGATGGCCTGTGTAACTCAGTTTTTCTCCTGGGAGGAAAAAAATCAAGATCATTACCAAGAGTGAGATCCAAACATGCACTGTGTCGCAACACCATTTAGAGTTTGTTTTTAGTTTGTTATGATAGGGGCTTGGCTCACATGAGGGCGGTGCTGGAGGTGTTGCTGCACACACACACACTTGCATGGAGGAATATTCTCCCTCTCCTGAGGCTACTGGAGGTTTGGCTGAGGAGAGGAGGTGGTGGTTTTGGTCTTTCCTCAAACACTGCTGGGGGTGGTGGATGCCTGACCGCTTAACCACCAACCATGTCAGCCATTACCCAAAACATGCATATAGTGTCCAGCTGGACAGGGTTTCTGTGTGTGCGTGTATATGTGTGTGCAAATGTTAATTTATGTGTTTGTACAGGGTCTTTTCTTACTTTAAATCACTGTGCTTTATATTACGGCTTTAACCAGTAATCATCGAACAAACTACTGTGTTGTAACTGTAATCATTTTAACCCTTTACAACCGATCGGAGCGGGCACGCTCTGTTTTGCGTAACTATTTTTAAATCCCGGTAGCTCTGCAACCACGTAAGCTAGCGCAATCATTTTTTTTGCATATGAAACTGGAGGAGTTGTACTTACATCTTATGCCATCAGCTTGTCCTAGGTCAGTTTCCTTCCACATATAGCTTTGCAAAAACTGCATAAAATCACTTGCAGCAACAAAAACATGATATTCCAGAAACACGATTCGCCGATCCGATCAGCTGTTTGTAACACTTCCTACATCCATCAGCGCGAACTATCACATGACTGCATGACCTGCCCGAAACCGGAAGTGACGTCATTTTGCGGAAATGTAGTTTTTTTACCATCGTGGCCTCATGAGCTTATACTTGTGTTTTTAAAAGTTATGTTTGACTTCATGACTTTCTGTGTCGTTTCTGGGATGCTTAAGACTCATATTGCACTGCTGGAAATTTTGATGCATATGCTGTTATTTTGCAAATTTGCACTATAATATTTATTTCCGTTTTTCCTGCAGTATATAAAAATTGGTGTATTTCAAAAATAAAACTATGAAGACACTTAAAATAAATTTCCTGTGGTGGGAAACTAGTTTGTGCAACTTTTTTGTATTTACAGTTTTGAGGGATAAGCCTCTTAAATTTCTCTAACTAGAAATATATGTTAAAAAAAACAAAAACGATTTTCAATTTTTTTGTAGTTTATTGCACTTTTTTGCAATTTATGTAATTACTATGCACCTAATGCAGACATATTATTAAAGTTTGGGCTATAATGGTTGTATTGATGTATAGCAACTTGAAATGCTCCCAAAAATGGCACCACACCATGTAAAAATATAATATAAGGTCTGGCGGACTTGGTTCTATGGTAGGTCTTAAAGGGTTAAACAATGTTTGGGCATAGTCATATTTGTAGGATTTTGTAAAACACAATTTTAAAAGAAATGCCTTTGAGGCAATGCCATGAACTATGTAAGAAAGTTGGACCTTTTCTTGCTGGTTTATGGACTACTGTTCACTGACATTTATTTATTTACATTTTTTGGGTTGACCATATTTGGACGAGATTTTGGAGATGAGAAGAGCAAAGTGGGGACCTGTGCAAAAATCCAACAGTATTATATAAGCCTATCTATACCTGCAGACTACTCCTAGCTACTGTTACATTAGCAGCCCAATAGGGCTAAGAACCCTTAGTATAGCAAACACTAAATTAACAGCTAATACCAACTATAGCCTCCTAGTTTTTAAGACAGGTGTCTAATAGAAAACAACAAGCTCTTTTTACATGCACGGTGTCAACACATTAGCATGGTTAGCTCGTTAACGTCTTAGCGCCATGCAGCCCCACGCACGGGGCAATCCGCGTTAACTCGCTAACGGAGATTTGCCGCGTTAATGCTGTTATGGCGTCAACGTCATTTTAACGAGATTAGCCTCTGCATACAAACGTACTCAAGAAAACTCCTTTCTGTTGGAGAAAAAACTAGTGGGAAGAATTGAAGAAGCTTCAGTATGGCAGTTTGAACTTAAATAATTCATTAATTTAAGGGCATGCTGTCATACTGTTCTCTTCAGCTTATGCCAGCCATTAGTGTCACACAAACAGAATTTTAAAGATTGTGATTGTTGTATTATTATTATAATTATTATTTTTAAGCTCAAATGCATTTTGGCTGTCAAGTTTAATTACGCAGACCTCAACAGATTCTTCATATATTGTCGTTGTGCCTTTATTTCAGCATGAAACCTGTGAGCCACACATGCCCCTAATGCACCATTGGCAAAGAGGGAATTACAAACGGAAAAGAGGAAGTACAAACGGGATCTGATCTAAAGAGAGTAAACAAATGAGATAAGCATGACAACAAAACTGACAGGAATTATAAAAATGCCCCCATGTTTTTTTTTATTAGAAAGTAAAAGTTTGACTGGAAATTTGCACATTTATTTATATCTATAACCTGAAACATTGAGTTTAAAGTATTTTGTTGGTCACTCATCTAAGCACTTCAGGCAGGAAGTTCTGTGTTGGTTTACCAAACAGAATATTGTGTAGGGTTTGAAATTCCAACTTAATTTTGACAAACTACATTTTCACAGCCGTACTCTGATTCTTTTTCAATCTTTGGTCATCCTTTGTGGTTTTTTGGGTCTCCTATAGTCCCCTCTTCCAACGCGTCCTCTATTTTCATACGTTTTTGTGTAGTTTTATTATGTAAACCCCTTTTTTTGCAAAGCACTCTCTCATGTCTGGTTTGTGTTAGAAACCATCAAGTCTTTTGATGACTTTATTGCATCCAGCTGATCCCCAGCAGAATCCTTGTACAGTAAATAGACACTGAAGTAAACTCGTGGTCTGACCCTGTTTTACCTCATGTTGTTTGTTCTCCATGGTTTTCCTAAAAAGCTGCAGGGTAGAAAAATGTTGCTGGGGATTCCTAAGAATGAGCAACAACCCACTTGCAGTCCCTGACCCTTACCACTCAACTTCTTGCATCTGTTTGATATTTTCAGATAATTTGACACATTAATGATAATAATTTCCAGTATTGCAATATGAACATTGCAAGTTAAGTGGGAGCAATGTGTAGCATGCTCTTACATGGTCTGATCCAAAAAATACACCAAAGTAAACTGCTAAATTAAACATGGTTTGATACACTTAGATTTGAATGAAATTCAATTTTCACTTAGTTTTATGAATATATGTGCAGAATTATTAGATCCTGCAGGATTATTTTGTTGTTTTAAGCATCTCCCAAGTGCTATTCAACTTAGCAAAGAATTTTTACTACAGAATTCCCAAATGATCTATTTTGGTTTTGGAAGATTACATTATTTTACTTTACACACAGACACAAAATTATGACTTTGGTCTTGTAGAATGTAGATCTTCACCAGCAGCGATGTATGTTTTGGGTTGTTGTTGTGTAGGAAGACAAACTCAGACCCAGTTTTCTTTCTGACTTCTTGAGGTTTTCTTTCAAAATCTTCTCATATCCTTCTTTCTTCATGGCTGCAGCTCAGGACGTAGACCAGGTCATCTACTAATTACAAGGTTGATGCTTTATCCAGCCTTCAAACCAAGGTATTCAAAGAAAAAAGTGTCTGTATAAATGTATTTGAATGGCGGAATGAGGCATGTTTTATAAAACGCTTTGTTCTCCAGCAGAGTAGAACAGTGCTACATAAGAGCCGGTCCATTTAACATTACTTCCACCTTGATAAGATTCCTAGTTCCAGACACACAGCATTCCCTAAACCATAATACTCCCACCACTGTGTTTCAATGTAGGAACTCATAAATAGTGTCTCTGTTTTAATCTCATCTGACCAGAGGACATGCTTCCAGTATGTATAATTTTTCTAAAGGTTGTCCTTAGCACACTTCATTCTGATTTGAAGCAGAGACTTTGTCAAGGTTTGTTGTGTGGCAGGCAGGATGTAGGACCCAGATGCAGGACTCACACTGGGGAATTTAACTGAAAGCAGCAGCTTGTATTGCTGAAAAAACAAACAAACTCTGAAGCGGATGCGTTTAGCCCAGTGTTGCCAACTCCTCAGTAAGGAAAATCGCTATTAGCTGTTCTAAAAGTCGCTAAAAGTCACTAAATGAATGTAATTGTAACCTATGTTGTTGGAGAGAGAAATAACATTGTGGAAGAGACATAAAGTGAGTAAAAACGTCCTAAATGCATTTAGAATACATTTAGAACTACAAATTAAATTTCTTTTAGCAATTATTGGGTTATTTTAATGTCACAATT
>NW_024582432.1:137669-180969 GCF_018398535.1 Haplochromis burtoni
TGTGTGTGTGTGTGTTTATAAGTAGTTTTAAACCTTGTGATCCACAAAACAGCATAACAGTTAAAGAAGAACTGACTGCGTTACAATCAGTGCGGGAGCAGCAGCTTCGCTCATGCGCAATTCATTTGCAGTTTGGAGGCATAGGTGTGAACATCTTCTGCCCTAATAGCAGCTGCGTGAGGACTATCCTCCGCCTGTGAGCGCTTTGGCACGAGCGACGTGCCCACAGCAGCACCGCTGCTTGTTTAGAGTAGGAGCGATACCCGCTTTCACGTCAAAAAGTCGTCATAAATAAGTCTCCAATAACACCGGAAAAAGTCGCCAGATTTGTCGCTAGTCGCTTTTTAGAAAAAAAGTTGCTAAGGGGGTCTGAAAACTCGCTAAATATAGCCACAAAGTCGCTAAGTTGGCAACACTGGTTTAGCCAGCTCCCGAGCCTGAGTTGCCTTCCTGGCTTTACACAGCTCCTTAATGAAATCCATAAAGCCAGAGAGCTAGCGAAGGTATGGGCTGCATTCGAGGATTGTCTCGATAGCATTAAGCCTGACAGAAATTTTCTGAGAGTCTGGGGCATGGGAAATTCGCCTCGCCTTTGTACTTGGAGAATGCCCCTCTCAAAGGCTGAGTCCGCTGGGTCCATCTTGTCACCATGTCGTTCTGTCAAGGTTTGCTGTGTGGCAGGCAGGATGTAGGACCCAAATGCAGGACTCACACTGGGGAATTTAACTGAAAGCAACAGCTTGTATTGCTGAAAAAAACCCTAACATTAAATACAAAACTAAACTAGAAACTGGATACAAAAAAAAATCAACTAGAAAACAAGAAAACAATCCAGGAACTTTAAACTTGGAAACAGCTAGAAACACGGAAGGAAAAAAAAAACACAGCATTGTGAGAGTACGACGTGACAAAGGGCAGAGGATGAGCACAAAAAACAGGCTGTCAAAGTAAAACAGGAAGTATAACACAGAGACACGGACTTGACACTGAGAGAGAGGCATGAACTGTGGGACCGGAAAAAACTACAGAGTAGACATAACACAGACACATGGAAGGCACACTGACTGAAACTAGAAGCTAGAACAGGGGTGGGGAACTCCAGGCCTCGAGTGCCGGTGTCCTGCAGGTTTTAGATGTGTCCTTGATCCAACACAGCTGATTCAAATGGATAAATTGCCTCCTCAACATGTCTTGAAGTTCTCCAGAGGCCTGGTAATGAACTAATCATTTGATTCAGGTGTGTTGACCCAGGGTGACATCTAAAATCTGCAGGACACCGGCCCTCGAGGCCTGGAGTTGCCTAACCTGAGCTAGAACAACAAAATATAACCTCAAGAGAACTAAAAACATGAATAACAAATAATCAAGAAATATAAATTTAACACAAAACACTGGGTCTCACCCAGGATCATAACAGATTTTCTTGGTGTGGAACCTTCCAGTCCATTCCTGTGCAGGGTTCTAGTGATTGTCTTCTTTGAGACTACAATTCCAGTCTTGGCTAAGTGTGCAAGGCACTAAGGCACTAGTGCACAGGTGTCGAACTCCAGGCCTCAAGGGCCGGTGTCCTGCAGGTCTTAGATGTAACCTTGATACAAGACAGCTGATTTAAAGGCTAAATTACCTCCTCAACATGTCTTGAAGTTCTCCAGAGGCCTGGTAATGAACTAATCATTTTATTCAGGTGTGTTGACCCAGGGTGAGAGCTAAAACCTGCAGGACACCGGCCCTCGAGGCCTGGAGTTCGACACCCCTGCACTAGTGTCTTGGCAGTTGTTCAGTCACATTTCTCAATAGTTTTCTTTTCAGAGTCTTTGAAATCATTGGCTTTCTATCTCTGCTAGACTTGTTCTGTACTTTGCATATATTGAAGTGACTGCCTTTGAATTTCTTGATGATACTTCTCGCTACAGTTCTTGAGATTTTGATAAAGCTGTAATAACTTTTTATATCCACCCGTGATGCATGATGCTTTTTCAAGTGACGGCTAAAACCCTTGCTGAAGTGTTTATGCTGCGTGTAAGTTTGAAATTTGAGCATCACAAAGTCAGAGAAGATCACTGGACGGCCGTCGTTAGTGCTGAAGTTCACTCAAAAGGTCCGTTTTTCAGGGAGCTAATAATACTGACCCTGGTAGCTTTTTTTCTGATATAATTCTGTTATTGTGTGCAAATAGAAATAATTTACAGTATTCTTAAAACTATTTAATTAGTATCTTTTAAATATTATCACACCTTAAAAGAAAATGAAGTCCCTTTTTTATCACATCTGGTGACTTTTCTATTTAAGTTAGTGTTCGGCGATCACATTTCACAAAATGTGCTAAGCTTATAACAGTGCAGAGCATGCAGAACAGATACTCTCTCTTCAGAGTAATCAGAAGCAGAAGCTAGCTCTCTGAAGAGACCTTTCCACTGTGCCACATAGCACTGCAGTTTCGGGATGTGACCTACACTATCCAAACTCAACTGTAACAACATTTGCGAATGACTCATCTGTTCTTATTGTATTTGTTGAGTCATACAATAAATCTCATGTTTCCCTTACATTTTCCGCCATATCCTCAAGCATTGCATTTTGTAAGAAACGCTTGAATGGCAATGTCTTAAATAACACTATCTCCTCTCAAAAGGATAATTGACCATGAAAACAGTGTCAAATGTTGGAAACCCACATCAGGCTGCATGCAAAATGGCTCCCTCACTGTTAAAGAACGACAAACGAGACCACTGTAATTAACGTCTCTTTTTTTTTTTTCCTTGTTAGAGGCTTTTGGGGGTTACTCTGTTAACTAAATTGTAAAGACACAAGAGGTTTTTCACAACAAAATAAATCTCTCCAGTACAAATAAAAGACCCGTATCCTGCCACTATACGTCCTTGTGCTATTTCACTATGTATTGATCTATAGTCTGATAAAGATCTCAGTTCATTTCCAGCCTGGCTTAGTGGTTTCAAACAGGAAAGCTTATAGCGATTTCACTCTTGGATTCTGCTTCATACCAGTGACATATGCAGACATTGGCTTTTTGGCTTTCATCCACATTCACACACAGTGGCATGGAAACATAACCCCTGGTGTCCAACTCCTCCACCCCACCAAACAATTATAACCAGACCCAGCTTTCATATAGCTCTCTGGCGGGGCTCTGTTGCTGGCAGACAGATCTGCTGGACTCCTCTCTGCTCTGCTTGTTCTGTTCTTAGTGTCGGTTCTAAAAGTTAACCTGGGCCCAGAATCAGCTGCCTCCCCTGGAATCATACTGTGGAGGTCCTTGTAGAAAACTGGTGATTGCCGTGTGGTGCAAGTGGCCGAGTAGACAAACTTTCTCTTATTGAATGTGCTGACCCAACTAAGGCAACTCCGTATCGTAACTCAGTTTACTTCCAAAAGTACATTTGTAAAACTCTGAAGGAGTGTGAAAATACAAGTGGAAAGTAACCTGAGTCATTTCTTAATCATTCTCAGGCACACTAGAGTAGGAATTATAACAGCAACCTGCTTGCCACTAAAAAAATATTGGTGTTGCCTGGTGACTGCAATTCCAACTAGCTGCAGCAACCAACTGGTCATCCAGAGATTGAGTGTACAAAACCCTCAGTGCAGCCACCTTTGGTTGCCTGGTAGTAGGCAGCCTGTCTAAATATTATTATATCTGTCTGACTTGGACTGACTGGAGTCATTCTCAAACAGATTGGTGAAGGTTTGCCATCTAATTTCTAAATCCAGACAGATTGTCAACATGCTGCAATCAATCTGAGTTGGTCTGCATTGATAAACACAACTTGTCTGCAATACATCTCTTTTCAACACAGGGCTCAACTCAGTTAGTTGCTAACTGGTTGTTTGGGCTGGCTATATTGCTATATAAAAGCAAGGTTGCCAAGTGTCTATGTCATCTGCAGTTAAATCACTGTCCTGCTACATCATTGAGCATGTCAGACCTCTGACTTTCTGGCTGAACTCTGGAAGCAAATAGTCAATGTGAATTTCTCTGTGTGTAGACAGAAACAAATGGCAACAGTTTTGCAATTTTGAAGTTTATATAAATTAATTGCAATATTACCACAAACATGTAGTTGACTATTTGACAACCTGATAGGAGACGGACATTGCCCACTCTCCCTAGCAACTTCCTCCAGCTTATCATGGGGAACACTGAAGTGTTTCCAGGCCAGCCGAGAGATTTAATTTCTCCAGTGTGTCCTGCATGTGCCCCAGGGCCTCCTCCCTGTTGGACATGCCTGGAATAGGAGCCATGCTAGTCAGATGCCCAAACAATCTTAAATGGCTCCTTCTGATGAGGAGCACTAGCAACTCTACTCTGAACCCCTCTCCACTGACTCCCCTCCTCACTCTTGCTATAGTTCATTTGATGTTTGTTGAACTATTGGGAAAATTAACAAATTGAATGATCTATGGCCTGCCGATTCTCCTGCAGGAGAACAACAGTCGGATCACAAGTGCTACTGTCAATTTCTTGTTTAAAAAGAGGTGAAATAGGGTACAGCAGGAACTGGGGAACTACACAGTAATGCCTTCACAGACTCAAAAGCAGTCTGACAAAAAATTGTCCACACAAACGGTTTTAACGAGCTGACCAAGCCATGAGGGGAGCTACAACATTGGAGAAATTCTTACAGAATCCTCTCTAATAGCCACAAACCCCTAGAAAATGGCACAGAGCTCTATTTGTTTGTGAGCTAGGAAAATCGACAATAGCATATACTTTTGCGGTTACCAGATATACCTATCCCTGACTCACTGTTTTCCAAGGTATGTGACTGTAGCTTTACCAAATTAACATTTAGTGAAGTTCAAAGTCAGCGAGGTGGCCACACAGGATTCACAAAACTCTCAAAACTATGCTTCTCAAGTTTTGCCCAGAGTCTGGTAGCTAAAGGGACAACGATCTGAAATTATTGCTGTTTGCCGTTAGGGAAGCTGTTTAGGAATCCTTAAGGAGTTCAGTCCGGCAGATCTAGTGTTTGGTCATGTGGTACGTGGTCTCCTTTGGCTCCTTAAAGAGAAATGGTTGTCAGAAACGTTCAAAACCCAACATAATGTGCTTGACACTGTTTGCAGTTTGTGGGAGAATCTCCACCTTGCATGTCAGTAGGTCAGGAAAACTTGACACATGCTTAGGCTAAAATGAAGGCTTGTTATGATAAAAAAAAAGATGTTAACAGAAGTTTCCAGCCTAGAAAGAAAGTTTTGGATCCTATAGTAGGATCCAGCTTGCAAGCCCAGTTTGCTTGTCCATATCTGGTAGAATGGAAAATCAGTGACATTAATTATGTGATCCAAACCCTAGACAGACAGAGAAAGTATAGGTTTTGCCACATTAAATCCACACATGAAATCGTATTACCCAAGAAACCATTTGGTTGTGCCAGCCCTGGAGAGCACCGCTGGTGTCCCTCCTCCCCATGAACCTCTGATAACGGACTGCTGGTAAAAAGTGATGTCTGGTTAGAAAATTCTGAGATTTTAAATAATCTAGAAACTTTTGTAGCCCACCCATCAAAATCTGAAGCCGATATTATCAATCTGATAGGAAGCAACTTATTACTTTTCTCTTGCCACCCTCGCCAAACTGTAGTCCTGGCCCACGTATTTGATGTGGAGGAACATAAGCCAATTAAGCCACATGCTTGCCGAGCCAAAGCCAATGAAAAGGAATGTAATGCAAAAGGAAGTAAACTATCTTATTGAACAAAGCTATTCTGAGCACTAGTGCATATAGTTCACCGTGTATATTAGTACCAAAGTTCAATAGCACTCCTCGGTTCTGTATTGATTATAGTTAAGTTAATTCTATCACTAAAACTGACTCTATTCATCTTCCTTGTCAAGTTGTGAAATACAGGACCTAATCGCAGGACTTTCTGAGCAGTGACAATGAATTTATTTACAGTGAAAAAAACCCAGATAAGTGCAAACAGCTCCAATAAAAGACATTTGCTCAGCTGTGATATCCCAGTTCCCAGTGCAGTGAATCCTTCTCCCAATCTTTGCTCTCCACAACACCCATGGAATATTTAAAAACGTGCTTGGCTCCCTCCACACTCTCCCCATGGTTTCCCGGACATGAATAAGATGCAATAATTAATTTTCTTCACCTTGATGAGATACTAGAAAGTTTCACCTTTTGTGTGAGCCAGAGTTTCACTGACTAACACAAGAATCAGGCGTTGATTGAAGCCCAGCCTCTCTGTTAAATAGCGCTCCTGTGATGAGGATCATCAGCAGCTGGTTAGTGTGATTGTCGGCAGGTGTGGTTGGCTCCAGAGTGGGAGCCTCTCCGGGCCCGACGTTGCACAAGGACAAGAACACCGGTAGACACACACACAGAGGAGAGGGAGAGACAGGGAGCTACAGATGGAGAAAACATGGATGGATGGAATTTGTAGTTTCCCCACCACACTCCCTGTTAGTGGCTGATGCCCTCATCTGTCGGTGCGTTGGTGGGTTTCGGTGTCCGGGGTTGGGTGCTCGGGTGTGTACTGGCTCACTCCTGGAAGCTGCTTGGTGGCGCCTGGTGCCCGTGGCTCAGTCAGGTGGAGGACCCTCAGGTCTCTGAGCCCGGGGCTCGGTCCGCTCTGATGTAGCAGGCTGCTGGCAGAGCCTGCCGGCACGTGGACCAATATGGCAAAGCCCTAATGTTCCACTTGGGAAAATAAATCTGTTGAGCATTTTTCTTGGCATTTAGACAATAATTCTGATTGCTACAGTGCCGAACGGGATAGGAATTTGTAGTTTCATTCATAAAAGATTGTGTGCTGTCACTTGTGTATTTGAATCACTTCTAGCACTGGCCTTGTTTACTGGCTGTATTGTTGCTTCCTTACATTCATCACTTTGTGAGTGTGTAAAATGCATAAAAAGTACATAAAACAAACAAGTATATGTTAACAGGTGATGTGACTTGTATTGTATGAACATTCTGAGTGTTCAGTAAAGCTAAAAACTAGAAAACCAAAATGTATGATGTTTTTTTCAATTATCTATTTTGTATTGAAAATACAAAAAATAAAAACAGTGAAAGATCAGTGTCCAAGCGGCAGCAGAGAGCTGTATGAAGATGAATGCAGAAATAGAAAAGGTCAAGTGTTTGGAAATGGTGCAGTGTTAAGGTGGTGACAGGTCCATGAGCACATCTGTCTTCTTATGAAGCCCACCCTATCCCTCTTTTCACTCTCTCTCTCTTTCATCATTCCTCAGGTCTGCGCCACCTCAGCCCGACAGACAAGTTGCCAAGGAAAAAAGAAGGATGGGCCATTGCTGGTGATGTTGTAACATTGGCTGGTAGGTGGCGATGGAGTGATGGCTTGTGCAAGTGTGTGTGTGTGTGTGTGATTTTGGAGGTCTAATAGAATCTGTGCTAGTCAAAGAGCTACTGTGACCCCCACTTCTGCCTTAGCATTCCCAATTTACTGCTAAACATCCACACAAGTGTGTGTGAAGTTACTTATGGGGTGATAGTAGGATGTCAATGAGCTTTCACCCACACTACACTGACTTAAAAACATTCAATGGAACATTCAAAACCACTAATGGCTTCTAATGGTGAATGACATCAGAGCTGTCATGTTTCTTGTTATTTTTTGCTTTTCTTTTTTTCTTTTGGTTTGCTTTCATTTCAGTCTCTAACTCTCTGCCACTCTTGGCAGAATTCCACTATATGTATGTATATGTGGACACTCACGAAGACCTTAGCGTCTCCTCTCATGAGTGCTGATAGATTTAGTAGGGTGGAGAAGGTGGAGGAGGTGGACTGACTTGGTGCGGTACCTGCCGTGTTTGCTTTCCTCTTCTCTGGCTGGAAAATGAACAAAAACTGGGTGTCAGAAAAAAAGAAGAAGAGACTGAGGAGAAAGGAAAATGTGACAGACACATCGCAGGCCTTCATGCCAAAATTGCTCCTCGTATCTCTGAAACACTTTTCATAACCACAGCTGATAATCAACCAATGTGAACTGGCAACAATTTTCAACAAACAACTAAGAATAATAAAAGACATCACATCTGTTTTAGTTTCCAACACATTTCAAGTCATGGTATATCATTTAGGTCTTATTGATTTTCAGTTTTGTCAGTTACCTGCCTCTTTTTCAGTTGTTGTTTCTTCTCGTCATCCATATAAACCTGCCAAAATGATGACATTTGTCTAAGAAAAATAATGTTTCATTGACTGGTTTTGGAAATTATGAGATATGCCCATCTTTAACTCGAGTGCTGTTTTAGTTTCTGATAGTTCTAATAGTTTAGTTCTGATCTAGTCCCTGTAATCTTAAGAGAGCAGAAAAAGTATGGCAAAGTCCACATAAAAAATAACATTTTAATGAATGAATTAGAAAATGGAAAAGTTGCTGTAACTGTGAATCTGATTGCATAAGAACATATGAAAATGCTTAAAAAGTAAACAAAAGGACAAAAGAAATGGATACAGACTTGAAAACTCGAGTTTCAGTCAAATGTTAACAGTACAAATGTCACCCAAGTTGTTAAGATTTAAGCCTAAAACATTAAATCAGTATGAAAGTTCCAAAAACCAATATTCATCCGATCCCCAGTTAGAAGTAATTATAACGTCCATCTGTGTCATTTTCACTTTTTATATGAGAAAATTTTTTCACTTATTTCAATGTAAATTAAAACATTACTCATTTATTAAAGTAACAGTATTACTTGCTAGTATTAGCTATTTAGCAATATCAGTATCAGTATTTATACTGACTGTTATTTAATGAAAATTGAAAAAGTTAGAAGAGAAACCCCACATTTTGCCCACGTCTTCTTTCACCCTGAAAAACAACCATGTTAAGTGTAATTTATGGTCCCGCAAATGTGTTTGTCCACATACGTCTTTTCATTTGGACGAAAAATGAGGGCTTTTACTCACCGCAATGTACTCCTTTGCAGTCCCCCTAAAACCCAACGGACGCCGATGATGCATGCAAATGCTGACTAGAGATAAAAATACATAGAATGAAAAGTAAGGATGGCAGCTGTAGTTGCTTTTATTGTTTTCAGCTTTTGGCTAGCTGACTGGCCAAAAGCAGCACAAGCAAGAGTAGCGCTCAGACTGGTTGTACCACAAAGTTTGTACACTGACTCCATTGACAATAAACACGTGAAAGCAGGTCTATCTACCTTCGCACTGCTCCCACTTAAGCAGGTCTATTTGCCTTCACGCTACTCCTGGTTAAGCATAAAGCACTATGAGTGTTGACGCTGCATAGTTTGTCCACCAGGGGGCACTCACACAGCTGATGGGAGCAGCATTTATTTATTTACAGAGTGTCAACCAAGAAATAAATACCTACATAAAGCAAATGCTAAAGAAATCTTGTCATCTATTGTGTGTCTAAAAATATATATTGGAATAGCCAATATTTAAATCACTACATATCGATACTATTCTTGTAATTCCTATATATGTTGGGCTATAAGGTATAGATTAGTATTTAAAAAATAGATATCTGCATCTGTGCAATGCAGCCATCCAGTATATGCACCTAGCTAACCATACTATGCAACACTAGCTGATGATTGAAGTTTTAAACACCATGCGTTTAAAAACAAAAGCATCAATGTGTGATGTCACAGTGGCTGTCTATCTTTAAAAAGATTTCTAGGCATACATATGTGATTTACATATGTACTTTTTTTTTCTCGCACTTATCTTATTGATGGAACGCCATCATAAAACTCAGATTAGCCTACCAGCCTACAGGCTAACATTAAGCTACACATTTCATTTTTCTATGTTTACAATAATAATGGAAAACGCGCAATAAAAGTTGACATTAAACAGCATCTGTTCCTTCATTAGCAGGATAGCCATGAAAACTGTTACGCACAAAGATTGTGTCTCAGCTGTATATCCAACAGCAAGAACACATCAAGCAGCTGCGGCAAACAATTTCAAGCTTCGTAAACAGCTGAAGGAGTGTTTAGCTTGCAGACATTATCCAGAAAAACTTTGTCACTGAAATTATGTAATGAAACATGTTTATGTTTACATTTATGTTTGATGAATAGTTTGCAGAAACACTCTGAAATGCTGAAACTCATTTCAACATATTTTCAATTAGTTTTTTCTGGGTGCATAACATAAAATTGCAGTACTCAGGTTAAACGTACATCCCCAGAGCTTGTAAATGTATTTCAACCACTGACGAAAAAGGGGTAGTTGAGCCAATCTTTGGAAGGACGTAAGAGTTATAAATTGAAAGTAAATTTCACCTGCTTATGTTGTCCTGAGCCTTTTGTGTCCACATGAATTCACTGTATTTTCAGAAAAGAAAATGTATAATAGTACATTTAACCATAAAGAGGATTCAAAGGACATACAATTTACATATTAAATAGATACATGCAATCCAAATTAAGAGTTTGCTATAATAAATAGGATAACCTTAATCCCCCAAACCTTTATATGAAACAATGTGACTCCAACAAAATTACAATAATGTTACATTAGTCTTAATTTTTAAGACCAACAATGCAGAAGTAGGAACATCTTAAAGATTTTCACGTCTCCTTCTTGCCTTTTCATTTTAAATCCGTTAATACAACTGCTATTCTTTTCTAAATGCAGATGCCATTTATGCTGTGAACATCTTCTAGGAGAAACTGTATCATTTTGCTTCCACTATATCACACAGCATTTTTCAACTTTCCTTCAGATGGCCATTTGAGATCGCCATAAACACTTTAAGATTAGGTTTTAATATGTATTCAGATACTGAAAGACAGTCTTTTTTAAACATTTCCCAGTGTTTTAGAAATTAAAGGTATTATATGAGTGTGAGGCATAGATAGATTTAAGGAGGTCCCCTGGCTTTTGTTGTACAAAAAGTTGAGTGCATATGATCCTGGGAGGATCGTACAAAGGTGTACTGAAGATGTATAGAGATAAACCACTGATGGAGAAAAAAACAACTCAAGCGATTTTTCTCTTGCACAGCCATCTGCAAGACTGAATTGTTTCTTTGACCAATCAAGATTAAAATGAAATTATCCATTTGATAATACCACATAAAAAAAATGCAGGCAGATAAACCTACACATTGGAGCGCCCACTGAAACAAATACAACTGGAGGAAGACTAAGAAAGAGGATGACTCAGGTTCTCCTCCCTACTCATTCATTCATTCATCCATCCCTCCATCTGGTTTGCGTTTGATTGGATGCCTCTCATCCTGCAGCTCTTGCCCCAACGAACCCCAGTTGCTCCGTTACCCCTCCCCATGTGCTTCTGGTGCCAGCTCTGGACTGAGACAGTAGAGGTTCCCAGGACATGAAGCACAAACTTCTGTGTCTCTTCTGGCTTAGGAGGTGAGCCACACTAAGATAGGCTTCGATGATGTGTTGGCGTAAATCTGGATGTGGACATGCTCTGTGTGGGAACAGTGCTCTGACTGCTTGGGTGATAAAGTGGGCTAAATTAGACAGTTCTGGTTTTGGGATGAAATGCACAGAGCTTTGGTTTCTATCAGGCCTGGGGTGGGATAGAAGCTGAAGATGGGATTATATCAGAGGAAAATGTACCACCCACCATAGGCTCAGATCCTCTAGTCCAAGGGGGGAAAAATGGTTTGATGACTGATGCATCACATTGTCTTGGATGTTGCTGGGTTTGGCACAAGGCACATGGTGACGGTTCTAATGGAGCACGCTCAAGGGAATGACGCACTAGCTCATCGATCATCTCCACTTCCAAACGGTGTCGATAGGCCTGTATGTGGAGGACAGAAGCCCAGACTAAGTTGAGACACAGGCTCGTCACCAAACCAGAAAGAAGCGTCACTGAGCGTGATGAAGTATGTCCGAAATGACAGAATGTGGCAGTGTGAAAAATCAGTGGTCTTGTACAAACTGGTTATATTTGCAGATTAACCCTTTGGAGGGCGTAATTGATTCTTTTTCTGTCAAATATTTATATGCTCACTCTAAAAACATGTTCACAACGACAAGCAGTGTTTTTAATAGACAAAGTTACTTTGTCAGCCACATAGCAACTAACTGTAAGTTAGCTAGAAAGTCAGAGAAGCATCAACCCAATACACAGAGTGGATGTTTGTGTTTATACATACTTATAATATTTCCTTATAGTCTCTCCTCTTTTTCACATTAATTTGCGTTGCTCCATGAAAATTTACATAATAATAAATTAATAATGCGGTAATGCAAACGAACCCAGAGAAGCTGGCGATTGCCCCGGGGGGAGTTATTTTCTTTGTGAAAATTGCACGCTCCAAAAAATGTTTTGTGTCCCTCCCATTTCTTCTTGTTGCATGTTGAAGCTCTACTTGGAACCTTGTTGTTCAAATGGTGTTAAACTTTGATTGGGACTGTACCTATTTTTAATGAACAACATAGCCATGATTGACAGGATTACTTTAGAGTGTAAGGCCAATAAATTCAATTCAATTCAATTCAATTTTATTTATATAGCACCAAATCACAACATAAGTCGCCTCAAGGCGCTTCATAGATACAGAGAAAAACCCAACAATCATATGACCCCCTATGAGCAAGCACTTTGGCGACAGTGGGAAGGAAAAACTCCCTTTTAACAGGAAGAAACCTCCGGCAGAACCAGGCTCAGGGAGGGGCGGCCATCTGCTGCGACCGGTTGGGGTGAGAGAAGGAAGACAGGATAAAAGACATGCTGTGGAAGAGAGACAGAGGTTAATAACAGATATGATTCAATGCAGAGAGGTCTGTTAATACATAGTGAGTGAGAAAGGTGACTGGAAAGGAAAAACTCAATGCATCATGGGAATCCCCCGGCAGCCTATGTCTATTGCAGCATAACTAAGGGAGGATTCAGGGTCACCTGGTCCAGCCCTAACTATATGCTTTAGCAAAAAGGAAAGTTTTAAGCCTAATCTTAAAAGTAGAGATAGTGTCTGTCTCCCGAATCCAAACTGGAAGCTGGTTCCACAGAAGAGGGGCCTGAAAACTGAAGGCTCTCCCTCCCATTCTACTTTTAAATACTCTAGGAACAACAAGTAGGCCTGCAGAGCGAGAGCGAAGTGCTCTAATAGGGTGATATGGTACTACAAGGTCATTAAGATAAGATGGGGCCTGATTATTTAAGACCTTGTATGTGAGGAGCAGGATTTTGAATTCAATTCTGGATTTAACAGGAAGCCAATGAAGGGAAGCCAAAACAGGAGAAATATGCTCTCTCTTTCTAGTCCCTGTCAGGACTCTTGCTGCAGCATTTTGGATTAGCTGAAGGCTTTTCAGTGAGTTTTTTGGACATCCTGATAATAATGAATTACAGTAGTCCAGCCTGGAAGTAATAAATGCATGAACTAGTTTTTCAGCGTCACTCTGAGACAGGATATTTCTAATTTTAGAGATGTTGCGCAAATGGAAGAACGCAGTCTTACATATTTGTTTAATATGTGCATTGAAGGACATGTCCTGGTCAAAAATGACTCCAAGGTTCCTCACAGCGTTACTGGAGGCCAAGGTAATGCCATCCAGAGTAAGAATCTGCTTAGATACCATATTTCTAGGCTTTTCAGGGCCGAGTACAATAACCTCAGTTTTATCTGAATTAAGAAGCAGAAAGTTAGCGGCCATCCAGGTCTTTATGTCTTTAAGACATTCCTGCAGTTTAACTAATTGGTGTGTGTTATCTGGCTTCATGGACAGATAGAGCTGGGTGTCATCTGCATAGCAGTGAAAATGTATGCTATGTCTTCTAATGATGCTGCCTAAGGGAAGCATGTATAATGTAAACAGAATTGGTCCTAGCACTGAACCCTGTGGAACTCCATAATTAACCTCAGTGTGTGAAGAGGACTCTCCATTTACATGAACAAACTGGAGTCTATTAGATAGATATGATACAAACCACTGCAGTGCAGTACCTGTAATACCTACAGCATGTTCTAATCGCTCTAATAGGATATTATGGTCGACAGTATCGAATGCTGCACTGAGGTCTAGCAGGACAAGCACAGAGATGAGTCCACTGTCAGAGGCCATAAGAAGATCATTTGTAACCTTCACTAAAGCTGTTTCTGTGCTGTGATGAGCTCTGAAACCTGACTGAAACTCTTCAAATAAACCATTCCTCTGCAGATGATCTGTTAGCTGTTTGACAACTACTCTTTCAAGGATTTTTGATATGAAAGGAAGGTTGGAGATTGGCCTATAATTAGCTAAGACAATAGATAAATGTCCATGATAAATAAAACAATATCTAATGAGTTTTGTTACTAGACAAAAAATAATAATAAGAAACCTTGGAGTCTCTTACTCAGACTTGGTATTTAATGGGTTAGAGCAGTGGTCCCCAGCCCCCGGGCTATCGGTCCGTAAGTTATTTGGTACCGGGCCGCGAGAGTTGCGCCTCGGGTGTGAAATTTATGATTTTCAGGGTTTTTGTCATTAACTTGGTTTGCCTGGGTCTTCTCCGATGTTGCAGTTGTGTGTCTTATTTTGAAAGAAATATTTACGTGTTACCATAGCAACCAGAGAGCATTAAGGGGCAGAGAGGAGGATGTTACTCTCAGTGTTGTTGGCACATTTCAGGAGGATGCTGCTAATTAAGTTACACAATTACACAGTGAATTCGCGTTTATTATTATATTTACAAAATACCACAGTTTCCGTTTTGGTCTTAGCATTTTATTTTGTTGTATTTATCCGCGACACCTTAAAGGCCGTTCTGTGAAAATATTGCCTGACATTAAACCGGTCCGTGGCGCAAAAAAGGTTGGGGACCGCTGGGTTAGAGAGCAACAAAAAAATTTGTTCACAAAAGAACGAATTGAAGATGTTCTGTTGTAATTGATTAGCTGGAGTTTCACCAAGGAGATTAGGGTACAAACCACAGGTGAAGACACATGTTCCCACTGGTTGACTTTGAGATTGATTTGGTGGCACAGACTAAAAACAGAAAGCTTTTTCCAAATTTTTGCTTTCCTGGATTTCTGCTTGCTGCAGCTTTAACACTCTCAGAACAGGTCATGGTAAGATCTCAACATTTACAGAGGGAAAAAAAAACATTATGTATAATTTGGTGGTATGCACCAATGTCACTTATCCCTCTCATTCAACCCAGCATGGCAAAACATGATTACCTCTTTGAAACAGGCTGAAGTTAAAGTACAAACTTTACCAGAAGTTATATAACATGTCTGCATTTTTTTATTCTCATGCAGTGTCATTTACTGTAAAATACTGGCAATATTTTGGCTTTTTTTCCCCCCACAGAAGACATTCATTCTCATCCAAAACCCTTTTGAACCCAGTATCACTTCACAAATATGAATCATAACAAGGTTTTGCTTCTGTTACATCACCATAATTGGCCACTTATTTTGTCTCTGCCTCAGTGAGTTAATCGTGTTTAGTTTAGTGGGAGTAAGGTGTCTGGTTCTGAGAAGGTGCCATGTGGCAGAGCCTTGTGTTTTTAAGGGTGCATTTGTGTGTTTGCAGTCTTGTACAGCTTAGCTGGAGCTTTTATTGTATTAACGAGTTTCATTTGGCCAGGTGAGACTGATGCCGTTTGAATTGGCTCCTATGCAAAATAATCGCATCAAGTGATGACTGCAGTTGTGGGTTTCATTTTACTGCCAAGCAAACTGCGGTGAGGTTCATTACAATTGTAATCAGAACCAACAACAGGAAATAAACCCCCAAATCACAGAACTTTATGGGTACTGGAAGACGGATGCTGACATGTGATAGCCAGCAGTTACTCAAGCTTGGAAAGCTGATCATAGCAAAAGGCACAGAGGGGAAACCACTGTCTGGATTCTCATGTTCAGCCTAATATTTGGAAAGGTAATGGGATGGAAGTCCATCTGATAGTAAAGCAGTAACCTGTGAGTACATGTGCCTTTGAAATGGTGGAAAGTAGTCCCTTTTCAGGTGACATGTTTCAGGATTTCTCAGTAGGCTTAGAATTTTATTCCTTCTAGCAATGGGTCACTAAACTTCCTTTGTGGTCTACCACAGTTTGGGATTTCCTTCAAATCCCACATTCGGTGCAGGGGAACAGCTATTGTGTTGATAATTTTGGCTTGGCTCAGCATAGAAACATGAATTTCTGTGTGTCATTTAGGTGGGTGGGGTTGGCAAGTTACTATGTGTGTGTGAGTATGTGTATGAGTGTTCATACAGCAGTATGGGCTGTTTTTAGATTGATTATTGATCTGGATTGGTTAGCACTTAGCTATTCAGCAAAAGGCCTCTCTGAATAGGATCTGCAAGCTGGCTATGGCCTTTTTATGTGGAGTTTGGGAGGAAGCTGGACAACCTCGAAAGAACCCACACATCCAGGGAGAACATTCACAGTCCAAAGACATGCATGTTCCATCCATCCATTTTCTTCTTGCTTATCCAATTCAGTCATGCGGGGGCTGGAGCCTAGCTCAGCTGATATACGGCGAGAGGCAGGGTGCATCATGGACAGGTCGCCAGTCTGTCACAGGGTACAGACAACCACTCACATTCACAACAAGGGCAATTCAGAATTACTAGTTAATCTAATCTGACTTTCTCTCACATTTTGGACTGTGAGAGAAAGCCTGAGTATCCACAGAAAACCCACACAGACACGGGGAGAACATGCAAACTTCACACAGAAAGGCCAGATGGTGGTTTCAAACAAAAGACCTTCTTGCTGTGATGTAAGTGCTAACCAGCACACCACTGTGTGTTAGATTAACTGATCATTCAACATTTACTATACAATAGACTGTTGACCTGTCCAGTGGGTACCGTGTCTCTTCCCCTATGTCAGCTAAGAGTCAGCCTGAACTGGATAATTGGTTAAGATAATGCAGTGGCTCCCAAAGGGAAGATATGCTTCACCATATTTTCTAGTCTTTGGCTTAGAATGAAGTTTGTTTGGAAACATATTCAGCAATACTTCATCTCCTGCTTTGCGTTTGTGTGGGCGCCTCATGCTAGCAGTGTCCAAGCGTTTTTGTTTTTTTTCCCTTTTCATACCGCGCCCCCCCTGCAATGGCTCTGTGCCCCCCCTAGGGTGTGGGCCCCACACTCTGGGAAGCTTTGAGATAATGAATGATTCCATAGACAGACTTTACAAACGTCTTGAACCATCTCTTATTTACATCAACATGTAAAGTGTGCTACCAGGATTCAATACCTTGGATGAGGTCTACTCTAACATCAAACTGAGCTAGCTCAGGTTATGATTTCTCGTATATGCCCCTCTCAGGAAATGTGCTCTTACCACCATAAGAACCATCACAACCTGGCCTGATGATGCCTCTCTGCAGGATTGTTTTGAAGAGACTAACTGGGACATTTTTGAACATCCGGACCTGGACTTATTCACTGACACTGTACTGTGATTTTTTCGATTGAGGATGCTATGTGAGTACGAGTACGTGAGTAGTTCTCTTGGTGCACCGAGAGAACTACTCACGTCTCCTTTATATTGACACCATCTTAATACCATCCTTCCTTACAGACTGGTATGCAAACTAGTAGCCCAAGCACTTCCTTTTACCAGCTTCTGCTGTATTAAGGAATTCCTGACAGATTGTACACAAAATGTCAGGGTGGACCCTCAGGGCTGTGTGCTGAGCCCCCTGCTCTTCAAACTGTAAACACATGACAATGCCTCCACCCATCACAGCAATACCATCATCAAATTTGCAGATGACACAACTCTGGTGGGGCTTCTCTCTCGGGGTGATGAGTCTGCCTGCAGGAACGAAGTGGAGCAATTGACAGCGTGGTGCACAGACAACAACCTGATCCTGAACACACAAGACCGAGGACCTCATCGTGGATTTCAGGAGAAGAAAACTGGACATTCAACCACTATACATCAGTGAGGATCGTGTGGCGAGGGTGCCAGACTTCCGTTTCCTGGGAGTCCACTTCATGGAGAACTTGGCCTGGGATGTGAACACGGCAGAGCTAGCAAAGAAGGCCCAGCAGAGACTTTATTTCCTGAGAATCCTCAGGGAAAGTAACATTTCTCAAAAACTGCTAGTGTCCGTCTGCCACTGCTCTATTGAGAGCATCTTGTGCTACTGACTCTGTGTGTGGTTCTCCAGCTGCACAGCAGCGCAGAGGAAAACACTTCAGAGAATCATAAAGACTGCCCAGGAAACCATCGGCCGGTCTCTACCCACTCTCAAAGAACTCCACTGCTCCCGCTGCCGTTGGAAAGCCAAGAACATTTTAAAAGACTACTCACACCCCGGTCACAATTTGTTCCAACTGCTGCTATCTGGCAACAGATACAGGGGCATTAAAACAAGGACAAACCGGCTGTAGCTATCAGTGCATTAAACAGCACCTGGCACCATATGTAATAGTTGTTATTATGTGCAATAATGCCAAACATGTGGTGGTGTTCTCATGCAATAGTGTTATGTATTACGTGCAATGGTGTATTGTGTGAATGAGTGTCACCATACGGAAGGCACCTCTCATCATGGGTCATGTATTTATAATGAAAATAAAGATAAATTCAATTCATTTTTTTAATATTTCACTGGGAAATAGGTGCAGCTATTCAATGAAACATGTGCCAGCATAAATTGAAATACAATATATAAAGCCAAAACAGAGCTTTCACAATTCCGAAATACATTTCCAAGGCCGTTCTTTGGTTGTTTGCTGCCTTTTGGTCAATTTGCTGCTGATGCTGATTTAATAATGTTAAGGTCTGGGCAATGAGGAGGCTAATCCATGACTGATAGTGCATCATTGTGTCTATCCAGGTATATTTGCAATGCACTGGCAGAGTGTTTGGGTTTACTGTCATGCTGAAAAATGAAGTACTGCATCGTGGATCAAAATCTAACGGTCCAATTGTTCATTCATGATTCCATCAACTGTTTACAAGTTTTCCAGCGGCATTGGCTGAAATGCAGCCCTAAACCATGACAGAGGCTCCACTATGTATCTGCAGACCCTCCGTGTTGTACCTCTCTCCTAACCTCATTAATATATACTGATGACAAAGCAGAGCAAAGCGGGTTGATAATCCTGGAGGAGGCAGAACTGCAACAATGCTTAGATGCGTGTCCTGAGGCTTCCCAGCAGAACATTGCCCAAACCATCACCCTGCCTCTGCTTATTTGCTTTCTTCCCATAGTGCATCATGATGCTAGGACAGTGACATTCACGTACCCAGCCACCCACGTGATTAAAAAATAAACATGAATCATCAGACCAGGCCACCTTCTTCCATTGCTCTGTATTCTGATGCTCACATGCTAATTGTTGGTGCTTTCAGAGGTCAACATGGGCCATTTCTGATAGATACTGACCACTGCAGACTGAGAACCACCCCACAAAAGCTTCAGGTTTGGAGATGCTCTGACCCAGGCATCTAGCCATCGCAATAAGTCCCTCGTTCAAATCCTGTCCATTTTTACTGCTTCTAATATATCAACTGTTGAAATGTTCACTTGTTTCCTAATATATCACACCCACTAACAGGTGCCATGATGAAGAGATAGTCAGTGTTCTTCATGTCATCTCTCAGTGGTCCAGTCAAGTCAAGTCAGCTTTATTTGTATAGCATGTTTAAAAAATATCAAGTGTTGGTCAAGTGGTGAACAGAGGGTCAATCTTATACAATGGTGTATGGCTACAATGTTATGGCTGATCCGTGTAGTTTATTTGTGTTTTCCTTTACAGTGAAAAAACATCTCTTTATTTGTACAAACAGTTGCACAAAATGTAACCAGATTGCAGAAGATGAAGTGTGTGAAGCTCAAAATTTCCATGGTGACGGCCTCCCCGACTTGATGTTTTCCCTATTTTTCCATCCCCCACCCAAATATACTTCACGCACAGACCTTATCCTTGCTTTAAGCCCCTGGTGGCATCTTCATTGTCAGTGTGACTAGAATCCCCTCCACCCACCTTACACATACACACATAAAGGAAAAACCCTGTGTCCCCAACCTCCCCAAAAAGAAAAACAGTGATTTTTTTTCCACGTGTTTTTGTCCAAACACATTGCTCCTTGACATCCTATCCCCTTGTTGTCACCCTTTCTTGGAGTCTGGGTTGCCTCAGCAACACACGCACAAGCTGGATTGAGTCATGGGTTTGTTGGACCTCCTGAAGTTTGACAAGCCTCTGTGGTTTTTTCCTTTTTTTTTCACTACAAACATCTTGATTAGCATGCGGAGAGGAGAGGAGCAATCTGGCGTGAGCTAACACATCAGTGAACGGCTTTAATTTCCCATTTCTCACTTTTGAAGTTTTTAATGGGCCGGGTATGACAGCACCCCCGAGTATAAGCACGCACGGGTCGGGGGGAAGCCGTCGCAGCACGTGCAAACACACCAAGCGGCCCGCTCGTTGGATGAGCCAAAGTTTGCTCTTCCCATGGTGCTTTGTGCTCAGGCGATATCCCAGCCGCGCCGCATCCCTCTGAACTCCCACAACTTCATCAAAGAGAAATGAGCGGAGCGAGGAGGGGCAGGAAACCAGAAAAAAAAGAAAGAAAGAAAGGAAAAAGTGGTGGTGGTGGTGGGGGGGAGCCCTGTTTTCCTAATCACATCCCCATGAGGTTTCAGCTGTGGAGGTGAGGGCGAAGTAAACAATTTTGTTTATCGTGTCTTTGTTATGTTGTTCTTTCATTTCGTGGCCTCTTTTGTTTCAAGCTTTTCTCTCTTTCTTTTTTTTATGCTGAGGAATAGAGGGGTGATTAATGCAGATCCCCTCCCTATTACTCCCCACTCTCACCCCTCTCTCTCTTTCTCTCTCGCTTCTGTTTTGGGAAGATTCCCCCTGGTAATTAATTCACAGCAGAATTAATTAGAGTAAAGGGGGAGCAAAGATATTCAGAGAAGGAAGGAAGGGGTACGCTGAAGAACAGTGATGATGAGAAAGTTTGGTGGGGGGGCTCATAATGTGGAAAAAAGAACATTTTGCACTGTGTCCAAGAAGGCTGACAGAAACTAAGGGGCCCGAATTACGTTTGCCAGAGCCCGGTAGCGGTTTGCTGAGTGAGAAGGGGGCGATGGAGACAAAGATAAAAGATTTAGATATGTGGATAGAGGAGCTGAGTAATGGAAAATGATGCATGGACATATGGATGGTGGCTGAAAGATGATAGGAGAAGTGAATGAGTGAACAGAAAGAGGGGAAATAGAGGCAGAAGAGGTGAGGGATGTGTTCTCCATTTTGCTTAAAATTTGATTGGTCTCCTCTGTGGCTGTGTAATCCAAATTGGTCTCCAAGCGTAAAGTGAAAAGCGCTCTCGGATCCAAGTGTCGTACCGCTGCTAACATAAAGACCGAAGTATTCCCAGTTCTTTAAGAATGACTCCTTTCTAAACTCAATCAAGCGCTTTTCCATTTTGATCCTGCGTCAAACGCCAGTATATAGAACTGTGGATGACTCGATTGAGGCCGTAACGAATCTTTGGAGCTGGCGCGTCACGCCTTCTTGCTAAAATGGATAACTGTATTAAAGAATTGCAAAGTGCTTAGTCATTCTTAGGTACTGTCTCCATCCCATTTCACCACTTGGCTTGAGCCTCTTTTCTTGCCTCCCTCCCTCTGGCCCCCTCACCACAATCTCACCTCTGTTTCCTACTGTTCTCTCCCGCAGATCTTTCCTCCCAGTTGCCGCTTTTACTTTCACAAACATCCATTTCCTTCCCATCTTATTTATGCTCTCTGTTTCACCCTGTGTGTGTGTGTGTGTTTCCACTTGTTCATTATTCAAGCTCCTCTCATGACACAACTCAGGTATGCTTGCTAAACTTAATCCTCCTGAGGAGTGTTTCTGAAAAAGCTTCTTTTCCTCTCTTCAGCTGTTGGTCTATAAAAGAAATCAGTCGTCAGAACTCATCGCTGCTTAAAACAAAGAAAGCTGGGTAAAAATGCTGCTTTTATGTAAGCATGCATCACTTAAAATTGTAATCTGCTTTTGGTGCATGCAAATGTGTGAACATTAACAACATAGTTTTTAAATCTTAGAAATATGGTGTCTGACCAGATACTTACTGGAAGCCAAGGTAATGACGTCCAGAGTAACACTGAGTAATCTTGACCAGGATTTGTCCTCCAATGCAGATATTAACCAAGTATGCTGCTTTCCAGCATTTGTAGAATATCTTTAAAATTAGAAACATCCTGTCTCAGAGTGATGCTGAAAAACTAGTTCATGCATTTATTACTTCTGGACTACTGTAATTCGTTATTATCAGGATGTCCTAAAAACTCCCAGAAGAGAGTTCAGTTGATCCAAAATGCTGCAGCCAGAGTATTGACAGGGACTAGAAAGAGAGAGCAGATTTATCCCATGTTGGCTTCTCTTCATAGGCTCCCTCTTAAATCCAGAATCAAATGTCAAATCATTTTCCTCATATACAAGGTCTTGAATATTCAGGCCTTATAGTATCGTGTCAGCACAGTAGAGCACTTCGCTCACAGAATGCTGGTCTACTTCTGGTTCCTAGAGTATTTAATAGTAGAACGGGAGGCAGAGCCTTCAGCTTTCAGGTCCCTCTTCTGTGGAACCAAGTATGATAAAGTATATAGTTATGGCTGGATCAAGTGACCCTGAACCATCGCTTAAGTAGATTAGTGTTAGATTAGACCTAAGCTGTTGGGGGGCTTCCCATGATGCACTGGGTGTTTCTTCTTTTTCCACTCCCTGTGCATTTATACACCACTCTGCATTTAATGATTAGTTATTATTAATCTCTCTCTGTCTTCTACAATTTGTCTTTTGTCCTGTTTTCCTCCCCTCACCCCCAACTGGTTGCAGCAGATGCCTGCCCCTCTCTGAGCCTAGTTCTTCTGGGAGTTTTTCCTTCCAACTGTCGCCAAGTGATTGCTCATAAGAGATTTTCTGATTGTTGGGGCATTCACCTTAGCCTCCTAGGACCTGGCGTCCACATATGTGAACATCAGATTTTGGGTTATTTAGACCAAAATTCTCAATTTTGCTCTGCAGGGGCCTGATATCCACTTACGAGGACATTATACTGCTTCTGCTTCTTAGAAACAAAAATCAGGTAAAAAAAAATACAATCTGGTAATTCTTTGTTTTTACATTCATCGGGTCCCAATATACCCAAATATCAAAGAGAAATTAAAAATGCAAAGAGTTCGGGTCTTAGGAGGTTAAATATAAAGTGCCTTGAGGTGACTGCTGTTCTGAACTGGTGTTATATAAATAAAAATTGAATTTGAAGACAGATAGATAGATAGCTGGATAGATAGATGATTTTCATAAAATGAAAATACAAATGTTAAGTGTAAATATGTGAAAAATCTACTTAAAAGCTATCTGATTAAATGCACTTCCACTCATCTGAGCATAATAGAGGCATCTCTGCCTTGGTTACTGTGTCTGGGAAACTCTCCCTACCTGTTCCTCTTGATAGCCTCCAGATGTGCCAAAGCGCTTTCTGTAAGGCACACAGCTGGCCTGTTTTTTGTTAGTAGTTTCAATTGTGGATCTAGATTCATTTTTCCATACAGGGCATGACAGAAAGGAACGACACATCATGGTCAGAAACTGTAAATCACAGATGCCTCTCTAATTCTAATCCCCAGTCCTTTTTTCATTTTTTTCTTTTTTTCAAATTTTTCTCATCCTCATTTCACAAGAACAGCTTCAATTTTGGAAACAACAAACAAGATAAGGCGAGAAAGACACAAGTCTGTAGTGTGGAGAGGCTTAAATGATTAAAATTGGACACAAATTCAACATCAAGCCAACCCACTGTTTCTTTGCCCACATCCCTAATGCTCTGAAAAAGTTCAGCTTAATGAAACTACAGCATTTTCGCTGCTCTCCATACACTGTCCGGCAGTGTTTGCTAGAGCAATCTGCCTCGTTAGGTTATATTAGATTGGAGAGAGGTTTGCTAGAACAGTTACAGCACGACCAGCCCTGGGAATATAAGACTGTTTCTGTGAACTGGTGTCTCTTTAGCCTTTATAGAGGAAACATTTGGAAAGCATTTAGCTGTTGTCTTTCACTCACTCTCTTTTGTGTTTGATCTTCACCGTTCTTGGTAGGTTTCAAACTTGTCTGCAACCTCATCTGTTTCCCACTTCTTGGCATTACCTTATGATCGTGGCTTAGCTGAGCAAACACATCGCTAATCAGAATCTGTATTTGCACGGTGTGTGTGAGCCCCGATAGTGTTGGTGTGTAGCGATAACGCTAAGTGAATGATTCCCACCAGTTAACAGACGGGAGTGGGAGACAAAGCAGTGCTCAGGCCAGCTGCCATGGGAATCTGGATAATCCATTCTGCTCACTTTATTAACATCATTATGGGGGAAGCAGAAGGGGGAGGGACAGAGGGATGTAAGGCAGAAGAAACAGCAAGACAGCTGGAGAAACTGTGGGTGGAGAGCCAGACAGAGAGCAATAAATAAAGGTTCTTTAGGGATTGAAAATGAGTTACTGAGGTGATAACAAATGAGTTAACACAGGTCAGAGAGGAGAAGGTTAATATAAGTCGCCAGGATCGTCAAGACAGATATTTTAGGACACTGGAAGTGAAATCCTAGTTAATCTGTGTGTAACTTGTAAGTATACAATACATAACTTTTAAAGTTGCAGGATTCTTTGCATGTATGATGTACTGATCTCTCAAACTGGCCGTAAGCCCTCACCTGAGTTTTTACCCTTCAACTATAGAAAATATAGACATTTTGAAATGAAATGACAAGAAATGATCGTTGCCTACGCTTCCGACGAGGCCTTGTGATTGGGGGAATCGGGCGTTAATTCTGGAGTCTTGCTGTGAGTGTTTGTATAGCACAAGTGAGTAAGAAAAATGTAACTTAATCACCTTCTGCCAATGAGGGAGCCATATTTCTGTGCTCACTGGCCATTACTGCTAGACTGTGGTTGAACTACCATCACTCAAGTGTGACTGTAACTGCCCGAGTGTGAAGCTGAGCGTTTCTGCAAATGATCCTGCATGTTGAGTTATCACCAGACAAATACGAATTTTACAAAACTGACTACTGAGTGAAGAGAAATGGTAAAAGTCGCAGATGTCTAAAACCCGATGTTTGCAGCAATCAGTCTTTAGAGGCTAAAGAAGTCACTTGGATGAGTCACAAACGTTTCTCCCACTGTAAACGCTACATCCAGATGAACTGAATCAGCTTTTTGGGATCGTTTCATGTTGAACAAGCCAGTTTGAGATGATTTAAACTTTGTGACATGCTGCATTAGCCTCGTGGAAGCAGACATCAGAATATGGGTACACTGTGGTCATAAAGGGATGGACAGCAACAATACTCAAGCAGACTGTGGTGCTTAAATACGTAGTTGGAACCTAAAGGGTGACAAGAAAATATTCCCCACACATTTTCATCACCATTATTAACATACATTGTTGACGGGAGTCAGGATGAATCCATGCTTTCATGTTATTTATGCCAAATTCTGACCCTCCCATCTGAATGTTGCAGCAGACATCGAGACGCATCTTGTTGTCTAATACAGTGAGGTTGTGCAAATCTTTCTTAGCTGACAAGCGGACATAGCGGACTTAGCGGACATCTGGTGTGGTCTTCTGCTGCAGTTTCCTGTTGTGTGTTCAGAGTTGCTTTAACTCCATCCCTTGGTTCTGACAAATGATTATTTAAGTTATTGTTATCTTCATATCAGCTCAAAGCAGTCTGGCTTTTCTCCATCAACAAGACATTTTCACCCAGAGCACTGCTGCTCCCTGGATACTTCAGACCGTTCTCTGTAAACCGTATAGATGACAGTGTCGGAAAAAAAATCCCAGTATATCCACAGTTTTTGGACCAACAACCATGCCACGTTCAAAGTCACGTAAATCACCTTTCTGGTGCTCGATTTGAATTTCAGCAAATTGATTTGACCATGTCTGCATTCTTAAATGCAGCGAGTTGCTGCCATGTGATTGGATGATTAGATGTTTGCATTAATAAGGAGTTAAAAAGTGTACTTCTGCGAGTTTATTTAATTATGCCTAGTACAAATGTGTATTATGGTCAAAGGTCATGGTTACCATTACTTTACAACACGTGAGGTCAATACCCAGGAAAGTGTTATTTAGTGATCACAAATTTCGCATAAATGTACGACAGGATTAAATAAAGTGATGGTATTTTAAATTTATAGGGTCAAAGTTCTAGTCTGGCTAGCTGACTGGTCTACTATGAAAATGAACTTCTTGCCATAGATTTACTTGCACTGAAGAACTGCGAGCATTGCTGTTGGCCTTTTGCACAACAAAGTGGTCGCAAAGCAAAAAAACACAGAGCTCATTGTCTTGGACAAAACTTCTTCATCATATGATCACGAGTCTTTTTTCCTTTTTCATTCCTTTCTTCTACTATTTTTTCACCCCTGGCACCCAGCTTCATTTTAAAGGTCTTTCTCCTAATCGCTGAGATCTACAAAGTCATTTCTCCGTGTTTGGATATTCCTGATTCCATTTATCTGCTTAACCTCTGTTTATTGTCAGTCATGTCAAACGTGTTGCCTCTTTTGGAAAATGAGGCTCAGAAAAAGTGAGCGGGAACAGCGTGTTGAGAGGAGCCCGAGGACAGCCAGGGAAATTTCCAAATAAAAGCAGGCCATGCACAAGTATTAGAATTAGGAGTGTCACACAAACAACTTTCTCATTGTGGAAAAAGTAATGAGCTCAGTTCTGATTCCGCTCACATCAAGAGCCGCTTTCTTCGGGTCGTGCGGGTTTTGAGGTTAGTGTTCGTTGTGATGACTTTTATGAGTGTGGTGACATGGCGCAGTGGAGACAGAGCACACACACACGCAGACGTTATACATGCATACACTAACATTTTACATTTGCACTAAAAAACACAGTAAAAGTCGAAGGCACACCTACACACACCCTCACACACACACACCTCCAGCCAGACTCTTGGATAAGCCTCATTTAGCCTGCTGTGTAACTGTCTCTGTGTAACGAATGGCTTATGTCCTGCAGTCACGAGTCCAGCCAGACCAACAGCATTACAAGTCCTTCTACACTGACCAGACCCACATACACACACACACACACACACACATACACACTGTCAACACTACCCAGATATCCTGCCTCCAGCTCCATTTATCACCTCCAAATCCACATTGTGCTCCATATCAGGGGCCACCTCCAGTCCCTCTAGTCCCAGGTCCCTGCACTTTTTTTCGTGCTGCGTTGGTGCCACACCTCTCCTACCCTCACGGGTGGAACCCTCCCCCTGTTTAAGATGCGCCATCACGTTTCCAGCTACCGCCACCACTTTCTCATTCTGTCCACAGCTACCGGCAGCGGGAAATTATGACAAATGGGCTGCTTTTTATGGCTGTTTTTTTTTCCTATTTTTCAGTTTTTTTTTTGTTGTTGAGCAAAAAAAAAAAAAAAATAGACTGAAAAGATTAAAACTTTCCATTTTTTGGATGAAGGCTCAACACAGCACTGTGTTTTGTGGTGTGACCTTTTAAATGAGGTGTGCGTGTGTATGAGTGTGTACAAAGCTGTAGTTGAGCTGACTATGAATGGGGAATATGAGGCTCTGCTTGTGTAGCCTCTGCGGACGCCTATGGGTGCATGCCGAGGATGAACAGAAGGAAGATTGTAAGTGTTTCTGTCTCCTGGTTACAGTGACTAGAGATGCAGTTCCTTCTGTTTTCTCTTGAAGGCTAAATGCGCTGGCCATATGGCAGGTGACATCAGTGAAGGGTGGAACGGTGTCCCAGTGGCTGTGCTGTTGCCTCAAAACAGGGTGTCTCTCAGGATGTAGCACTGTGTGGTGTTCAGTTTCCTCCCAAGCTTCACACGATTAGATTAATTTCACAAAAAATTTGTGCGTCTTTGCATTTGTGCTGTAGTCCGGGTTGCTGTCACCTGGTGCATGTGGGCATCTGCATCTGAATAGGGCAAGAAAGCGCTACATAAAGCATGAGTGAGCCAAAATATCTGATTAGACTCAAATGTGGCCGAGCAAGTGGCCCAGTAACACACTCTCACACAAACCAGGAAATATTCATGACATTACAATGAAAACAGCACTTTATGACATTTAACATTTATCTACAACTGTTGATATTGCTTTGTAAATTAGTGTGTAAAATGTATTTATTTAGCACTTTTCACAGATAAAAATCACAAAGTTCTTCACAATAAAGCAAACCTTGTTCAAACCTTGCCCTTGCTAAGGTTGAAGTCAAGAAACATGCTAACATGTTAACGTGTGCAGTGGTCCCTTGTTTATCGCGAGAGTTACATTCTAAAAATAACCCGCGATAAGTGAAATCCGCGAAGTAGCCAACTTTATTTTTTACAATTATTATAGATGTGTGGCAGCACGGTGGCACGGTGGTTAGCACTGTTGCCGCTCTTCAAGAAGGTCCTGAGTTCAATTCCAACATCAGGCCGGGGTCTTTCTGTGTGGAGTTTGCATGTTCTCCCCGTGTTTGCGTGGGTTCTCTCCGGGTACTCCGGCTTCCTCCCACCGTCCAAAGACATGCAGCTTGTGGGGATAGGTTAATTGGATAATCCAAATTGCCACTAGGTGTGAATGTGCGAGTGAATGTGAGTGTGAATGGTTGTCTGTCCCTTGTGTTGGCCCTGCGACAGACTGGCGACCTGTCCAGGGTGTACCCCGCCTCTCGCCCTATGACAGCTGGGATAGGCTCCAGCGCCCCCCGCGACCCTGAAAAGGATAAGCGGAAGTGAATGGATGGATGGATATTATAGATGTTTTAAGGCTGTAAAACCCCTCAATACACATTTTATTTTTTTTTTTTTTTTTTAAATGACATCAGAAACAGCAGTATGCGACATTACGTGATGGCAGAGCTTCAGTTCATCCTTTGTCATTTTTTTTTTTTTTTTTAATAAATAGGACAGGGGGAATGAATGAGAGAAAGAGGGGGAGAGAAAGAAAGAAAACCAAAGGGGAGAAGAGAGGTGAGAAGGGGGGAAAAAAAACAACTCCTGGGTCACCTGTATGGAGAAAAAACAAACAAACAAAAAAAACAAACAGAGGAGACAGCAAACAACAAAGAGCAACATAATAATAGAGAAAACAAAGCACCATCACAATAAACTAGCTAGTCATAGATATCAATAGTTACTAAATAATAAACGATATTGTGCAGCACGCAAGATAGACAGCGCACAGTGTGCTTTGAGGCAGCAGCCAAGAAAGCTTTAGTCCGCGTCTGTGAATACCCTGTGTACACCTGTGTGCATACCTGTGTGGATCAGCATGCTTGCATTCCAAAGGTTCCTTCATGTAATGATCTGCTAGGGAGTGTGGGGGGGCCACAGCCCCGTCCTCCAGGGTGAAGCGGTATGGAGGAGATCAAAACTCCAGACATCCAGAGGCCCCCAGAACACAAGAGACCAAGGAAGACCAACAGAGGGGCAGCCGCGCCACTGTCCCAGTAAGAGCTGAGGAGAGTCCCAGATGAGGGCTCCCAGCAGCCGCGGAGCAGAAGCCAGGGGGAGTTGCAGTGACGCGCCCGTGAGCTCCGCCGGCCCCCAGCTGTGCCTGAGTGACCGAGCCCCAGGCCGAGAGGCCGGGGGCACCCCACCTCCAAAGGGGGCCCGAGCGAGCCCCAGGCCCCAGGCCCCGACAAGCGGCCGCCAAGGAGTGAGCCGGTGTGTACCCGGACGCCCACCCCCAGACACAAAGAACCACCAGCACACCGATCAATACACATTTTATACACTTTTCTCAGACAGGCATGAACATTATCACACTTTTCTCTCTTGTTTAAACGCTCTCAAAGTTCAAACCTTCGTAGAAATAAGACCAGTATTATAGAAAGAAACCAAAGGCACCTGCAGGTGACGATGTTTCGTCGACATTGTTGTGTTTGTTGGGGAGAAAACTTATAAACATACAGTACAGCACTTCAGAGTCACACTGCTAGCGATCGAAGATTTATGTAAATTTGACAAGCCAAACGCATTCTGTACTGTACAGTAGACACAGCACGAGATTGATTGACAGTGGTCTACAGCCAATCAGGACGCAAATTACAATGTGCTGTTAAAAAAAAGGCATGCAAAATTGCACAAAAAAATCCACGAAACAGCAAGGCCGTGAAAGGTGAACCGCGATATAGCAAGGGACCACTGTAATCATTAAAAAACCTGTATGAGTATGATGAGTATGAGAACAGAAAAAACAAAAGTGTTTCCTGATCTGACGCAGCACTAGATAGGAGGCACAAAACGTAGTCCCATTACCGGTTTATGCCCTCACACAGGAAACAATGAGTGAATAGTCATACTGATAAGTTCAGATTATTCCGGTCACCTGCTGCTTCAAAGGAAAGTAGGTTTGATTCTTTTTAGTCTACATTGTCGGAAATAGCACTTTCTTATTTGGTATTTAAAGAACTGTGATCTACATGAAGTTAATGTTTGTGTTAGCTTTACACTTTAACCACAGCGGTGCAACACACAGGTTCAAATGTCTTTACACACCGGGTGCATAGCAAACAGGCCATCAGAGACAGCTCTCAGATTTAACCAGTCTTCTTATCATCTATGTGAAAACAACAGTCCATATTGATCGCTGCCTACCACGCTGGCAAATATTGACCCATTGTGACTTCCCACCAGATTAGAGGCAGACAACAGTGCCTATCCAGTGGGAAAGCACAAGTATTTGCAGACTGCAAATCCCCGCAGTTCCAATGAAAACAGCAACCGCATGTAAACAGCAGAGAGTCCTTGACTTATTGGGTTTCACACCTCTGTAATATTTTGGCATGAGCACTTCCCTGGTGCTGTCACATGTTGTTGGGCTGCAGAGGTGTTGATGATACCTTAAATGTGCGACTTTAAAGTATACAACCTTGTTGTGTCTTAATTTCTGTGGAGTGTTTGCTGTTCCCTGCCCAGGTATTACATGTCAACCTGTGGCAGCTGAACACACTTTCTTTTCCAGTGTCTGACTTGCAGTCCTTTCTTGTCTGTTCAGTCGTGATGACTAATCCATCACTGTTAACAGCCTTGCACATGCTGGGGTGGAATATACTTGTAGCGTATATTAAATTCTTCAGTGCCAGGTTTCTCAAAGTACAGCGTTTGGGCCAAAAGCTGTCTTTGTTAACTTGGACCTCGAGGCCAGAAGAAAACTTTTATGTCTGTACAGGATGCTCTCGATTATGAAACACTGGGATTCATTACTAACTTTGAAATCTTTTCTATGGTGGCCCTGAGAGGTCAAAATGCACTGCAACTTATGGAAAAACCGGCAAATATAAGATTTCTGCGAAACCGCGCAAAACACAATGTTCACGATGTTCAATTAAAAAAAACTGAAATAGAAAAAAATCCAAAAGAAAAACATGAACATCTGCGGAAATAGTCAACAGCATTATATGAATCATGTGACTAAAACACAGATTACTTTGCATCTTTTTCCTCCCTCACACCACCAATGAATCATACACTGTTTTTAAGTGTGTCCGTGAGATCCTGTGCATGTTTTGGTTTCTTCCACAGTCGTTCCGTCACATTATTCTCTCCATAAAAACACTTCCCTAGAGTTTTCTGAGATGATATTTTATTCAGCTAATGGTTTTTTTTGTTGTTGTTGTGTTTTATTCAACCTCTAGAGGTTGAATTTTGCATAATCACAATAAAGGGCTATTCTATTCCGCTCCATTTTTTTACTATACCATAATGTTTAGTCAGCTTATTTTGTGTTTTTTATCTTTTTGTGTTGTGTTTAGTTCAAGTTATAGTATTTTTTTCTCTTCTTCTATTGTGTTTTATTTCTTCCTTTGCATTTTATGTTTTTATTGATAAGTGAATTTTTCATGTGCAGTCTCAGTTGCATGAAACACATCACAGTTTGGGATTGTGTGGGGAGGGGCATCCACTGTAAAAATCACCAGCTGTGGTGACCCTTTGTGAATAGGAAAGCAGCTGAAAGTAGCTGGCTCAGTCTCACTCTGTCACGTTTTTTCCCTGAATTAACCCTCACATTAAAGAGTTGAACACGAAACTAAAATCTGTTCTCACTGTAGTCTATTATTGTAATATTTCAGTTTATAGTCAGCAGCCATCTGGTAGGAATTCTGGCCCTTAACAATATTTTATACAGACTGTGAGTGCGACATGGAAACAATGGACTACCATACATTTAAAATTTCCACAGTTTATGATTAGACTAGAATTTATGATTTATGATTTAGACTAGAATATACATAAACCCATATGCTGGGTTTATATCTTCTTTCTAATTCAATTGTTCATATTCTAGCCATCAAAGCACACTAAACTCACGAACACTTCGCAAATGCAGCTAGGCTCAAGAAATGTAATGTCCAAAATGTCCTTGGACTGTCCAAAGATGGAATAGCACCGTACAGCAAAGTTGATAACAAAGTTGACAATCCATTCTTTCCAGTTTAGAACCATGACCTATCCTTTCCGTGCTACTAGGGGGAGGTGGATCAATCTAAATATCGATAGTACGGAAACTAGCATTGGTATTGGTATCAGACACATGCCAGCATACTTTAGTTTCAGTCCTCAATGTTCAATACATTCCTAGTGTAGACATGTCTGTGCAAACACCACTCCTCTCAAATCTCGCATGGACACTTTGCTCCTCCTCCTCCCTTGTTCTGTACTACTGCTGTGCCGTCACATGACTCAGTAGTCCTGAGCAGACAAGTAGGCTACAGTGAGTGAGCGTAAAAAGCAACACGGCTGTAAATGAAACACTGCAAACTGTGTAGGAAGGCTATTTGCATGGATACTGCTGCAAACTGCCCATTTGAAAGCATTATATGGCTTCATTACTTTTAGCTAATAGTTTACCAGCTGCAGAATTGTCCTGTCTTGGACCGCAAACATCCCAAAAGAGTCTGTTATATTGCCAGTCAGGATACTTAAAAAAGTTTAACTTTTAGCTTCACTAAGAGATAAAAACTTTCTTAAGATTTCACTTTCCTGTACAGACATGAAAGGTTCTCCAAGACAGCAACACAGGAACCTAGAGCAGTTCCTCCTCGCTCTCTATGCATACAACAGCAAGATTTTGTGCATCTCCCGATATGAACTCTCATCATTTTTTTCTTGCTTTTTTTTTTTTTTGGTGTAATCATCTGATGATTGCGGTGTCATCCTCAAACTTCAAGCTCTCTCCATGTCTGGGAATTAAGTCATGGGTGCACAATGTGAACCGATGAGATCTTTGCGGTTCAATATTGAATCAGTGTCCTGTTTGAAATGGGCTCGTTTCTGCTCCAACCATGCTTGCGCTAAGTGTTTTCAGCCTTTTGGCCACCCTCTAAGACAAACCACACAAAAAAGCGAGAGGATGAGGGATGAAATATTCCAAGACATTTTGGTTTTAGTTACCAAATTTTTTTAATCTTTTATTTCAATATATTCTGAAAGTGTGTTATCTTTGTTGGCAGCAAAGAGATGAAATGTATATATACAGTGTATAAAATCAATCATACTAAAAACAGGTCCACCCTGTGATAAGCTGCAATGCTTTGGCAAGCCAAAAGTTAATGTTTATCCCCCGGAGAGTAGATGTGGTTCACGGTCGTTGATGGAAGGTACATTTAGTCTCCTTCCCCTTTTCCTCCAGTGTCTTCAAGGCACTCAGTGAAGATAGGAAAATTTACTTCAGTCTTTGTGTGTTCATGAATCAGTGACTCGATCCAATGTTTTAAAAAAGTCTCTAATTAAAAAGTTTAATAGATGATTAAACCACATCATCCAGTCCGTGTGTTTCTTGTTTCACATTCATTCCTGCATGGTAATCAGTTGAGTACATTCTGTTCATACAACCACACTCATACTTACCACTTACACACAAAATCTCTCTTTTTTTCTCCCTCTTCTTTATCCCTTTTGGTTTTTCTTCAGCTCCTTTGATTTTATTTATTCACTGTGTCCTTAATGTTGTTTTTCTTTCCTCCTGCACATCAACCCACATCCTTCAACCCTTCCACTGACAGCACATGCACAGGATTATCAGATGCTTGTGTTGTTGTGTCATATTGTCCAGTGACCTGCCTCTGCCCAGGGTCAGCCAGGGGTCTCGGGTTACTCAGTTCCAAGGTGTCCACCTACAATTAAAACCAATAATACCTGTCCTGTTTGGCATGCTTGCACTGCACTCTCAATACTGATCCAGTAATGCAAGGTTAAAGCAATTTTAGTAGAACTAAGTGTTTTAATGTTTACGCCTTTTCTGCCTATAAATGCACAGTGGCCATGGCCGCTGTCACGTGATTAATCTACACCAACATTTACTTGGTAACTGCACAAACTGGAATAGTTCCTACTGAATACATTTAGGTAGTCATCAGTGTCATCTACACTCTTAACCCCACTGGTTTCCTGCCAGTAAGTCATCTAGTAAGGACCCCAGTACATTACCTTGATTGCATATCACCATAACCTCAAACTTAACCATTTGTTCATGTGTCAGTGCAACAATTGGAGATTATGTATTGGAATTTCGGGAGCGGGACCACGCCTCCAAACACGCTCCTTCCGGTTCTCATCTATATAGGTTCCCCCAGTTCTGAAAGCTGCTCATTCTTGTTTACGTGCCCCACCCTCCCTCTCCTTTTCAATTCTTTAACTTCTTCACTTCTGTTTAGTACATGAGGATCTGCTAGGCCCAGGAGCTGTCGCCAGTCCCCTTTGAGGGGTTCCCCAAACCACAGCTCAATTCATGTCCAAGCATTCACCTTTACCTACTAAAACGCTGTCAAACCTAAAATAAGGACGTGGGCCCAGCTAGTGAAATGAAAATTAAAGTTCCATTTCACCCATTGTGTGACACAGGCACTTAGGGTTTGGCTTTACCTTGAAATCTTTCGTAACAACTGTTGATTTATTTATGGAGGTGTGTATGCAGTAAGACACATAGGACTGACAGATGAAGGATTCTTTGCAGCCCTCCTCGCAACAAACTTGGGAATAACTCGTGTCCTGTTATATGATCAGGGTGGACGACTGTATCGTGTAGTGGGATCAGTTAAAAAAGTTGGCAACATGCAACTTACTTGTGGCATGGCATCTATGGATTTGCTAATTTGTAATCTCAGTTTATAGGGTGGTTTGGATTTACACATTGGTTCTTTGTGCATTAATGCAAGTAAGTAAGTATACCTTGTGATTTAATAGATTTAGAACCACAATTAGCATCAATATCTTAAAGTAATAGCTTCCCGTATGACTTCATCAGTCTCTCCCATTGTTGTAGAGGAATGTTGGCTCTTCTTTACAGTGTTGCTCAATTCAATGAGATTTCACTTGTGCTCTTTTGAGGTCCTGCCACAGCATTTTCAGGTGGGTTGGGGTCTAGACTGACTCACTTTGATTCTTTTCTTTTTCAGCCATTCGTTTGTAGATTTGCTGTTGTGCTTGGGATCACTTTCTTGTTGCATGACTCAGTTTTATCAGTGGGACAAATGGTCTCACATTTGAGAGAAAAATTTGGTATACTAAGGAGTGCATGGTTGATTCCATAACTGTAAGGTACCCAGGTCCAATGGCTGCAAAACAAGTCCGAATCATCACCCCTCCACCACTGTACTTTACATTTGACATGAGGTATTTGTGCTGATATGCTGTGTTTTTGGTGGTGCTGTGGACATCCACACTTTGGTCTTATCTCTCCATTGAACATTAGATGTGTTGTCATGTTCTTTAAGAGAAGAGGCTTTCTCCTATCAATGCAGCCAAGTAAGCTGTACTTGTTAATATTAACTGAGGCCTACAGAGTCTGATATCTAGTGTTTAGGTTATCTGATCTCAAAGTACATTTTAAGGAGATGTCCACTCCTTGAAACACACACGCCTTAATTTCTGCTTTTATAGAGGTGCTAAATTAATGAAGTGGATTTGATTAACAGCAGCTGTCAGTTAATTAGCAATTCCCGTAGAAGCAGTTAAGTACTTATAGTTTCTAAACTTTCTTTTCAGTCTCCACTAGTCTCCTTTTAACACACTTCAGCTCACCACAACAAAAAGAAGGTAGGCATTGCCGCAAAATTGGCCAAATAAAAGTTTACACTTTTAACTTGTTAGATATAAGTTTACTGTGTACATCTTACCATTAAACCCAGAATCTAGAATTTTGTGTTTTTAATTCGAATATAGACTCAATTTCTTAAAAGTTTATTGCTGATTGTGTAGAATATGAGAACAGATTAAGCATTAAAATGTTACAGTGAGATTTATCACATTTTTCTCTTTCCACCTTTTCATTTTACCTTCAGCTGATAAATTTTACATGATGAAACTGGTCAATGAATTAGTTTTTATACATCTCCAAATCTGTAGTGGCTGCTAATAATTATTCCAAAGCTCTACCTGTGCATCTGTGCGTTATGTCTGGCATGACGCATGAGAAAGTACTTTGCATCTCCTTCTGCATGTTGTAGGTCTGTGCTGGTAACAAAGGTTTAGCAGAGAAATCAAAGCACACGTGCAAAATATACACACACACCTCATGCCAGGCAGAACACTCATACATGTGTGATACCAAGGGAGTGCCTATGTTTGTAATAAAGGAAAAACAACGTCTTCTCTGTAATTACCTTCAAATTACAACGGCTAACCAATGGAACAAAAGCTGGAAAAAAGCCAACACACACCTTCACAAGCACAGTCCTGAAACTGTGCTGATGGAGCCGTCTTTCTGCCATGGTAACCTGATCTGGAGTAGCTCATTAAAAACAGGAGATAAAGATCAGGAGGATTATTAAGAAGAGCATATTACAACCTATCCCAACCGGTTTTCGGCTGTTTCCAGTATGTCCTTGAAAGCCTGATCATACTATCATTATGTCCTGGGCCAGTTGAATTCAGCCATGCGTTTCTGCTAACTCAGTCGGGTAAACAGACAGCTACAACTGCTAATATTGCAACATGGGGCCCATTGTTTGTTTTTAATCTTGATTTTGGTTCTCCTGCCATCACACTGTTTGTCTTTCTTGTCTAATTTCATGCATCTCCGTGGTGATTTTTATGCCTCTTGCTATTGTTTTATTACCAAATGTCAGTATTTTTGAAGTTCTGCCAAACCCCGATATTTGGCCTGCAGCTCTTGAATACTAAACATTCAGCAAGCAAGGTGGTACCAAACTAATGGATAATAGAGCTTATCATATCCAGAAACAAACCTTTATATGCAAATTTTACATAAGAAAGTATTGTTATGTATCCAGATAAGAAATTAAACCAAAGGAAGAGGTTGACTTGCTGTACTTGCTGTACTTTCATGCAGTAGTCTTCAATGCAATAGTCTTCAATCTGAAGAGGAGGATATCAGGACATGCAATAGATTTTGTGTGTGTAAAGAAAAGCTAAATAGTAGATGGACAATCAGGACGATCGAAACATAAACTCTAAACATCTAAACAGATGATTCAGAAAGGCATCAAGTAACTTACAGCTGGTGGAGTCGACAGATGGATCCAGGACACGTGACTTCCTCATCAACGTGAAGACCTGGAATAAAGACAGACTACACAAACACACAAGCATTGTGAAGGAAGATCATGTTTCAGATGTGAGACATTGGAGCAAGTGTAAATATGTGATTAATGTTGCTTATTGTGTGTGTGTGTGTGTCACTGTATCTTGTCTAACTGTGTCTGTGCATGGATGCAAATGAGGAAGTGTGTGTTAGGAGAAACATTAACGGCACCTGAGCCTAGAGGTAACCTAAAGGTCAACCAGCTGTGAGAAACAGTGATGAGAGCTGGTTGGCAGAGCTGAAATGTCAGGCTTGTGTTTATTATTAAAGTTATTTACTGTAGGCTTGCTGAAATGCTGCTGCATGCTTCCTTTAATTCCATGAGGAAATGTTTGGAAATTGGGAAGATCTCTTCTAATTTAAATCACACTACAATCTCCGGCGCTGAATGGTGAATCCAATACGAATTGCCAATGACTGCAGTTCAATAAATAACCACTTGAGGTTGGCGGCAGAAGTGAGTCAATTCCAGTAGACTCCTATGCAGTGTCAATTTTCACAGCAAATTTTGATCTAGTTTGAGTTTTTTGACTAAAACACCATTTTGATTAAGTCATAGTTTCTGTAAATATCATAATATTATAGTGGACTAATTCTAAAGTTAATTCAGTTGCCTAAAATATAAAATGTAAAGGTTTTTTTTTGTTTTTACTGGTGAGAGTAGCTTCACATGGTTTACAAAGACTTATTTACCTCGACATCAAACGAGCAACATGTCAGTATGTCGGCTCTTCTCTTCCACCCAAGCATTAATATTTTGTCTTAATTTCATGAGAAAGACAGAGCATGGCAGCTACTTTTACTGTCCATTTTTACCTTGTGTCTCCATAATCTTTTTAAATATCTAATTAATAGTAATTAACAAGTGTGTCATATCATACGTTTTTACTCTCATGGATTAGTTTTTATTTAGTTTTCTTCTTTTTTTGTCATGTTAAAAGCCCAATTTCACCCATGAACATAATGTGCTTTCAGTCCGGTACAAAAAACATTTTGGGTCTCTAAGGTTCTATATAGATATCTTCTTGAAAACAATGCTAGGTGAATCTTCATTTTTCTTTTGTCATACCTGACCTGTTTGAATGTCATTAAGGTCGAAGCAGACCTTAATGACATTTGTATAAATAGTCAGAGTTCAGTGTTAAATATGATTCCTAGTAAGAAAAACAGTCTGAACAGATTACATTAGCACTGCTAACCAAAGGCGGAGCCAGACATTTGAAACACCCGGGGCTTAGCCCAAAAGGGTAGTATGCATGTGGGATTTTTTTTTTTTTTTTTTCTTTTTCTTTGGGGGGGGGAGGGTAGAAATGACTGAAAGATTAATTGGCTCTGTTTTGAGTTTTGTTCAAAAAAGAATGACTTCATATAGGGAAAAATATATATCACATGTGCAGGACACATTAAACTAGTTTTTTAATTAAGCAGCAAGGCAGAACAAAATCAGGGCTGTATCAAGACACGAGGACTAAACCCCAATTCAACCAGACCCAGAACTGATCCAGAATTAAAACAGGACTACAACAGTTCAAAATCAGGACTACTTGGGACTTAACCAAGACAGAACCAGAATCAGAACTAGATGATAGTAGCACTAAAAATCATCATAGACCTGCACTATTTAGTCCACTATTTAGATTGAGAAAAGTTTATATAATTATTTAGCCTTGTTGTGCAAACAAGCCTGCATAACTTAATAAATATAGAATTTGAAAAATAACAAACCTAAAAAGAAACACTAGGTACGAGATACATGAGGACCTGTGATACGGTGATACTTTTGGTAAACAACCATTTGACTAACATGTGTGTCTCACCTGCTCTTGTTCATCTCTGTTCTGTCCTCATTCTCCATCTCCCTCTCTGTTCCTCTCTCTCTCTTTGTGCTGACAATCATCAAATATACAGATATTTACAAACTCTTCAAATAAAAACACTTTTTTAATTGTAACATCAAATCAGACTAAATGTTTTTTTGTTTTTTTTGATTGATAAATATAAAAAACATATTTGTTAACTTTAAGAGTAAAGAGAGAAACTATCTGTATTTCTTAATTGCAAATGGCACCAAATTGTATTCAAACTGAGCCACACTTATGGAGCTCCACAGTTCTTTTTCTGGTGTTTTGGTTGACATCTCTTGATTTTCCCATGTTAAAGAAACAGGCTCTATGTTTTGCCTTATATGCATCCACAGCTGTGCCACCAATTTACTCACATGGACTCTACTAACCTATCAGAAGCTTCTTCAGCTCAGAATGGAATCGTCTGGAGTTTCTTATTAATTAACAATAAACTTAGTGTATATGTACTCCTAAATTTGATGAAAGTGATAAAAATAGACAGATCTCTCTCTCTTTATTCTGACATTTAACTAATTCAAAATATATTTCAATATTTATCTAAAACAAAAGTTTACTCTAAATTGATGTTGTACAGTAAAAATGTTTTATGTTTTCTCCCTAAAGTGTAAATATCTGGTTACAAATGTGAATATCCTGCTGTGTTTGCATAGAAATATACTGAACAACATACAAAGCATGTTAAGGTTCAAAATATTGGGGATGGAGACAAGAGAAAAGACCACAATAACAACACTGGTCCGGCCGGGTTAAGTCAAACGATGATTTTAATGATCACACGCGTGGGAGATGGACACCGTATGCAGACAGCCTCAGATCTCAAAATGGTGGAGCATTGCTCAAACTCTTATAGCCTCTGGTTCTCCCACCTTATCATAAAAGCCTAAACATTCACATGCTTTTCTCTCACACGGCGCCTAAGCTACGGCCTTGGCTCCCTGTTTATCTGCTCCTGCTGAGTTGGGGCAGAAAACTCCAGTATATTCTTTTCTCTTCTAATCAGACAAATAAGGCGATGACTTTCTGCAAACAGTATTTCTTATAACATCATAAAACAATATCATTCATCCACAATAAATCAGCAGTCTAATGTAATGCAAATCAGTTTAACAAATGCAACAGTTATCAGCTTCTTCTAATTCAGGAGAGTAATGCAAACTAAAACTACATAATGATTCACAATCTTTAGTTAGGGGTATAACATGGCATAAAATAATATTATAATCTAACAAGCATAACATTTACCTGAGTTTTTTCTTTGAAAGAACCCTCGAATGTCCATTCTTATATTTCAGTACATAACTGAAACCGATTTAGTCGGGGAGGGTAAGAACTGAAAATATGAAATAAACACACGTAAGCTAAGACTCTCTAAAAAAAATAGCATTTGTTCCGCTTTTCATTTCGCCATTTGTTGATTCACTTGAAGAGCAAGTAACGTAATATTGGTCAAGTGATCAGTTTGTTATCAATCTTTCATGATGCACCGTCATATTTACATTATTTGTACAGTACGAATGATTTTCTTTGGTACCTGTTCAAACTTAAGCTCTCCTTAGTATGGCTGGCTCCGTTTCTCCAACAGCGCACTCACAGGCAGCAGCTGCCCCTCCCCCTCGCTCAGTCGCTTAGTGCCTGAGCTCGGATCATACCAATATCAGGGGGGATTCACGCACAGTCGTAAATTCCCACAGTGTGCACTATGTGCTTCGAATATTGTGTGTACTTTTTGTTTTATACAGTTGTCAGCCAGGCATCTAACTATGAAAAAATTACACTCCAAAAGACCCCGGGCTTCTGACAAAACAACCCGGGCTTAAGCCCAGTAAGCCACCCCCACGCTCCGCCCCTGCTGCTAACTCTCCATCACAGTGACATCAGTTACCACTGAACGGTGTTAGTACAAACCATACAGTGCCTGTGGTACACAGTGTGTGTGGCTGGGTGTGTGCACATTTACAGAAGGTAATAAATTTCAGCCACCCTTCATGAGAAAAAAAAATGCTGAGATGACATCAGCATTTAATGTTTGTAGTTGTACAGGAAATACAGCTACTCCTTCCCACAAACAGGTTTTTGATGCAGAGGTAATAGTTTGACTGCCCTGAGTGACTCACTTTATGCTGAGTCACAAGAGTATTGTCATGGGCTATTAACTTACCCTTCTAGTTTAGTTGTTTATTTTAATGTGTGTTAATCTTTGTTCTTATTGCTACAATAAACAATCAGAAACTACCCTCAGAGGCAGAAGTATTCATTTGGCACAAATCTTTTCTTTTTCACATTAACATGCAAGTTTTCATTCATTACAAACATAATAAGAAGCAACTTCTAGGCCCAAAGCTAGTTGACTTCCAGATTTTGTAAAACCTTGAGCAAGCGTTTGAAATGTCACTTGAGAAAGCATCAAGCCAAAAAATGAAGGAATCTGGAGCCACACAGTAAAGAAGAAGCGTGGCAGAAGGAGGAAGCAAAAGATTTCGTACAACCCAAAGAACACCGTTCCCACAGTGAAGCACGGTAGTGGGAATATTATGCAGTGGGGGTGCTTCAGTGTGTCTGGAAGTGGGAATGTCATCAAGGTGGAAGGAATCATGAAGAAAGAAGGAAGCAATAAAGCAATCAACAGCATAACCGGTTCTTTGCTTTGTTTTCCAGCAGAACAACAACGTAAAACATACATTACTGCTGATGTAGAACTGCCTCCAGAAGATTAAAATGAAAGTTACTCACTGGCCTCTGCAAAGCCCTGACTTGAATCCCACTGAAAATTTGTGGGCTGAACTAAAGACCAAAGTCAATATGAGAAATCGATCAAATATGGAGGATTTTGAGAGAAACGTCTGGAATTTCTTGGGAGACGTGCGTGCAACTTGATGACAACTACAACAAAGGACTGCAGGTTGTTATCCAGCAAAATGATGCACAACTGACTATTAGTATGAGAGGGGATAATAATTTTTACCCTGGTATATTTTTGTTTTTTAAGTGTAAACTAAAGTAAGCATCCAAAATAAAACTAAGATGTTTGGAAAAGCTCAGTTTAAAGTACTCACCCTGTTTAATAGCACTTGGAACCGAAGGGGTAATTAACACTGTGCAGTGTATGACAGAGAGACAGTATTACTTCACTCCAGGTACAAGATATACAGTACATATATTTCAGGAAATTTCTGATCACTGACAGAATCACTGGTGGATCATTTGTCAACCTTCAATAGTGCATTCTTCAAGTCACGAGTGGCGACAGAGTAAATGAAAGAAAATATGAGACGTGAACTTCATTTGGCTTCTTTTTCATTTTGTTCCCCCTTCACTCACCTTTTACCTCTTAGTGCCACTGTCGCCACAGGTACGACATGAGGATGTCTGCCAGACAGTTGTTGTCGATCCTGTCTGTGACTCGTGCAGAAAGTTTCAGTGTCATGAAGTGCCACTGAAGTACACAACGAAAGGAAACAGAATTGTTTTAAGCACGCACCATGAAATTATTTTATTATTTTTCCATAGCAGAATGTCTTTGTCACCTTCAATGCCCAGTACAAAAAAATTAGATAGATATCAGTCTTTTGCATTCCTTTGTGTACACTTTTGTACATTTTTGAAAACTATCTACATATGTATGTATATATTTAGAACAAACAGAGCCCAGGTTATATGGTGTAGAATACAAGGTCCATGTGACATGGTTATTGTAAGCACTGACACAAGATGAAGCCAGATGACACACATCAATTAGGTACTGCAGGGATGTCTTGAAGGCACATAAACCTGGATGACATCTAATAATCTCTAAATTCAAATACAACTGAACTAGTTGTACTCAGCCCTAAAAATCTTATTGTGTGTGTGCATATTAAACAAATATGTCTGTCTGTCTATCTATCTATCTATCTATCTGTCTGTCTATCTATCTATCTATCTATCTATCTATCT